>NW_024100492.1:255000-386069 GCF_016545835.1 Crotalus tigris
AAGCCAGGGAGGGGGCCGGAAAGGAAAGGAGGGGGCAGAGAAAGTGGGGAGGGGGGAGGGAAGGAGAGGAGGGGGCAGGAATGGAGGGGAGGGGGTAGGAAAGGAGGGGAGGGGGCAGGAAAGGAAAGGAGGGGGCAGAGAAAGGGGGGAGGGGGTAGGAAAGGAGAGGAGGGGGCAGGAATGGAGGGGAGGGGGTAGGAAAGGAGGGGAGGGGGGGCAAGGAAGCCAGGGAGGGGGCCGGAAAGGAAAGGAGGGGGCAGAGAAAGTGGGGAGGGGGGAGGGAAGGAGAGGAGGGGGCAGGAATGGAGGGGAGGGGGTAGGAAAGGAGGGGAGGGGGCAGGAAAGGAAAGGAGGGGGCAGGAAATGTGGGGCGAGGGGCAGGGAGGGGGCTAGACCGGAGGGGAAGGGAAGGGGAAGCGGGCAGAGGGGGCAGAGAAACTGAGGAGGGGGCCGTGAAGGAGGGGAGGGGGCGGCCTGCACCACCCCTAAACCAAGACCCCCCCAGCCCCCTCCCAAAGAGCCGGGCTGCGGGGTGAGAAAGCAAAGGGTGAGGCCCGCGCCAGGATCGCCCCTAACCGATCCGCGGATGGGGGACCACCAGGAGACCCACCCCGGCTTTCCCTCGTGCCCCCCCCCACTTGGCTCAGCTCTGCGCTGTATTGTTGGGGGAGGGGCTGTATTACCACTTGGGGGGGCTCTCGGGGATGGGGGGCGGTTTGGGGGTAGATACAGCCCTACAGATACCCCCCCTCTCCCTCTCTGCCAGTTCTCCCCCCCCCGGCCAAAAACTGGGGGGAGGGAGGGTCCCAGCGGGTTGGGAGACCCCCTCCTCCCTCCCTCCAGGTGGGGGGGGAGGGAAAGGGGGGCAGAGGAGCACCCTGATGTTTTGGTGCCCCTCCCCCTCTCTGCCCTGGAGGGGGGGCTGCCCAAATGTAGAGGTGCAAATCTGGGGGGGGGTCCCAGCCAGTTTGGGGACCCCTCCTCTAGGCGGGGGTACAACCCTGAGGTTGGGCTGGGGGTTGATGGTCCCTGGGAGGGGGGGGCTGCCCTATGACCCCCCCAGGACCCCTGCTAGATGTTTCTGGGGGGGGGAGAACCATCCGAGTGGAGAGGGGGGGAGAGACACTTTGTGCATGCCCAGAGGCTTGGAAGCAGGAGGGTGAATGGGCCAGCCTCCTCTCATCAGGTTGGGAAAGACAGGCAGAGGGCATTGGGGAGGGGGGGAGCGGGCAGGAAGAGGAGGGGGCAGGCCTAGCAGGAAGGGGAGGGGATAAGAGGGGCCGAAGGGGGGGGGGGCAAAGGGAGAGGAAGAGGAAGTGACGTTTTGGGCGAGGGTGGGGCAAAGGGAGGGCTAGTTTGGCTACTGGGGTTGTAGGGAGGGGGCACGGAAGAGCAGCCGAAAATGCTAATAGTAATACTACTAATAATAGTAATAATAATAATAGTAGTAGTAGTAGTAGTGGTAGTAATAATAATAATAAAATAATGATGGTGATGATAATAATAAATAGAATAGAATGTTAGGACTAGGGTATTAGAGTATAATAATAGTAATAGAATATAATGATAATAAATAGAATAGAATATTAGAATAGGATATTAGAGTATAATAATAGAATAGAATATTAGAATAATAACAACAATAATGATAGAATATTAGAATATAATAATGGTGGTGGTGATGACAATACATAGAATAGAATGTGAGAATAGGATATTAGAATATAATAGTAATAAAAGCATGATGAGAATAATGAATAGACTAGAATGTTAGACTCGGATATTAGAGTATAATAATAGTAATAGAATGTAATAATGATGGTAATAATAATAGAATAGAATATTAAAATAGGATATTAGGATAATAACAATATAATAATAATAGAATATAATAATGATGGTGATGATAATAAATAGAATAGAATATTAGAATAGGATATTAGGATAATGATAACAATATAACAACAACAATAATAGAATATTAGAATATAATGGTGAGGATGGTAAAAAATAGAATAGAATGTTAGAATAGGCTATTAGAATATAATAATACTAATAGAACATAATGATGATGATAATAAAAGAATAGAATGTTAAAATAGGATATTAGAGTATAATAATAATAGTAATAGAATATATTTTTCCTCCTTTCTTTCCCATCCTTCTTTCTTTCCTTCCTTCCTTTTTCTCTGTCTCTCTCTCTCTCTCTTCCTTCCTTTCTTTCTTTCTTTCTCTCTCTCTCTCTCTTCCTTCCTTTCTTTCTTTCTTTCTCTCTCTCTCTCTTCCTTCCTTTCTTTCTTTCTTTCTCTCTCTCTCTCTCTTCCTTCCTTTCTTTCTTTCTCTATCTCTCTCTCCTTATCCCTTTTTTCCTTCCTTTCTTTCTTTCCTTCCTTTTCTTTTTCTCTGTCTCTCTCTCTCTCTCTCGCCCTATCCCTTTCTTTCTCTCTCTCCCTCCCTATCTCTTTCTTTCTTCCTTCCTTCCTTCCTTCCCTCCTTTCTCTCTATCTTTCTCTCCTTATCCCTTTCTTCCTTTCTTTCCTTCCTTTCTTTTTGTCTCTCTCTCCCTATCCCTTTCTTTCTTCCTTCCTTTCTTTCACTCTCTATCTCTCTCCCTATCCATCCCTTCCTTCCTTCCTTCCTTTCTTTCTTTCTTTCTTTCTTTCTTTCTTTCTTTCTTTCTTTCCCTCTCAAGTGTAATTGGACACAAAACGAATTTGTACAGAATCCTTCCTTCCTTCCTTCCTTCCTTCCTTCCTTCCTTCCTTCCTTCCTTCCTTCCTTCCTTCCTTCTTCTTTCTTTCCCATGTGTCATAAACACGAGACAGTCACCAACTGTCTGCCACCGTCACGAGTGTGAAAAACGCTCCTAAATCCCCCCTCCACCTTTTATTTCCTCCCCCCGGCGACATTTGTAACGTCCCGCCGTCACTAAGCGAACTGCCGTACCTGCCCCAACTTAAAAGGGATTCACCAAACGGGGAGGGGCGGGGCAAGGGAGGGCGTCCAATGGGGGCGAAGCTGACTTCGTGAGCGTGTCTTGCTTAGCGACGGAAATGTGGGAGGTGTTTCAATTGCGGTCGTAAGTCGAGGACTCCGGGGGTCGTCCGGGCAGCCAATCACCCGGCATTTGGCGAAGAGCAGCCAACTCCCCCACAAAGTGGGCAGGGCTGGATTGGGGAGGGGGCTGATGCAAAGGAGGTATTCCCAGGACCCTAATCCCCGGCCGGCCTTGATTCCCCTAGGTGCCGGTGCGGGGCGAGGACCCGGCTTTCCATCCGGTGCCCGGACATTGGCGAGGCTGGACGGGACGGCACGACGACGCCATGCGGGAGAATTACGGCGCTGCGATGGCGCCGGGTAAGTCGCCAATTCCACCGGGCGCGCCAGTTTCCCAGGGGGTTGGGCTAGATGACCTCCGAGGTCCCTTCTGTCTCTGTGATTCTATCGGGGTCTCTTGCTGGAGCAGGGGGTTGGGCTAGATGACCTCCGAGGTCCCTTCTAGCTCTGTCATTCTGTGATTCTGTCAGGGCCTCCTGCTGGAGCAGGGGGTTGGGCTAGATGACCTCCGAGGTCCCTTCCATCTCTGTGATTCTGTCGGGGTCTCTTGCTTGAGCAAGGGGTTGGGCTAAATGACCTCCGAGGTCCCTTTCATTTCTGTCATTCCATGATTCTGTCAGGGTCTCCTGCTCGAGCAGGGGGTTGGGCTAGATGACCTCCGAGGTCCCTTCCGACTCTGTCATTCTGTTGGGGTCTCTTGCTTGAGCAAGGGGTTGGGCTAAATGACCTCCGAGGTCCCTTCCATCTCTGTCATTCTGCGATTCTGTCAGGGTCTCCTGCTCGAGCAGGGGGTCGGACTAGATGACCTCCGAGGTCCCTTCCCACTCTTGCTATTCTGTGATTCTGTCACGGTCCCCTGCTCAAGCAGGGGGTTGGGCTAGATGATCTCTGAGGTCCCTTCCATCTCTGTGAATATGTCGGGATCTCTTGCTTGAGCAAGGGGTCGGGCTAAATGACCTCCGAGGTCCCTTCCCAATCTTGTTATTCTATGACTCTGTCAGGGTCTCCTGCTCGAGCAGGGGGTCGGGCTAGATGACCTCCGAGGTCCCTTCCAACGGTTCTCCTTTTTTTGTTCCCCTTGGCAGGCGCACCGCTCGGCAAACCGGAGATGGCCCCCCACCAAGGTGGTCTCTTGCCAGGCAAGGGGCAGGGGGCAGCGGAGGCCCGGCACACCCCTGATGCAGGTCTGTACACCCGGGGTCCGAGAGCGAATCCTGGAGGACGGGGGGGGTTGGAGGTCACCGAGGGCTGGGTGACTTGGGGCCAATCGCCAGGCGACGGGGAGTTGTAGTCCCGCCTTAGGCAGGAAAGCAGGCTGGGAGTGTTTTGGCGTCCTTCTTTCTCATCCCGACCCCCCCTTGCAGAGTTGTCGTTGTGGGCAAAAGAAGAGAAGGAAAGTGTGTTTAGTATGTCACACTCTTGAGTTATTTGCAAAATAACAATAATAGGCACTTGAAAGCATCCACCCTGGAGCCCTACTCTTCTCCATTTTATTTTATTTTATTTTATTATTTCATTTATTTTATTATTTTATTTTATTGTTTTTTGTTTTTTTATTTCATTATATATTATTTTTATTTCATTTTATGGATTTGATTTGATTTTAATTTTATTCCAGTTTATTTTAATTTTGTTTTATTTTATTCTGTTATTTTGATGTATTTGTTTTATTTCATTTCCTTGTTTTTTTTTTGTTTTATTTCATTATATTTTATTTTTTTATTTTATCCATTTGATTTGATTTCACTTGATTTTAATTTTATTATATTTAATTTTATTTTGTTTTACTTTATTCTATTTTGATTTATTTTGTTTTGTTTTGTTTTTTGTATTTTAGTTTATTTTATTTCATTTTTATTTATTTTAATGTAATTTAATTTAATCTAATTTTTATTTTATTTTATTATTTTTTATTTTTATTTGATTTTGATTTGATTTGATTTAATTTTAATTTGATTTTTATTTTAATTTTAATTTATTTTTTTATTGTTTTGATTTAATTTAATTTTATTTTATTTCATTGTATTTTATTTTTATTTTATTTATTTGATTTGATTTAACTTTATTTTAATTTTATTATAGTTAATTTAATTTAATTTTGTATTTTATTCTATTATTTTGATTTGATTTAATTTATTTTTATTTTATTTTTATTTCATTATATTTTATTTTTATTTTATTTATTTTAATTTTATTTTATTTTATTTCATTATATTTTATGTTTATTTTATTTATTTGATTTGATTTAACTTTATTTTAATTTCATTATAGTTTAATTTAATTTAATTTTGTTTTATTTTATTCTATTTTGATTTGATTTAATTTATTTTTATTTTATTTCATTATATTTTATTTTTATTTTATTTTATTTATTTTTATTTTATTTTATTTCATTATATTTTATGTTTATTTTATTTATTTGATTTGATTTAAGTTTATTTTAATTTTATTATAGTTTAATTTAATTTAATTTTGTTTTTTATTCTATTATTTTGATTTGATTTAATTTATTTTTATTTTTATTTCATTATATTTTATTTTTATTTTATTCATTTTAATTTAATCTAATTTTAATTTTATTTCATTGTATTTTATTTTTATTTTATTTATTTGATTTGATTTAATTTAATTTTAATTTTATATTTTAATTGAATTTTGTTTTGTTTTGTTTTATTATTTTGATTTATTTTATTTTGTTTTTTGTTTTTTATTTTATTTTATTATTTCATTTTATTTTTGTTGAATTTAATCTCATTTTAATTTTACTTGATTATATTTTATTTTTATTTTGTTTTGTTTTATTGTTTTGATTTGATGTATTGATTAGTGTTATTTCATTGTTGTTTTATTTTGTCATTTTACCTTCGTTTATTCCATTTTTTTATTGTTTTACTTTTTTTGGCTTGATTTGATTTTATGCTATTGTTTTATGTTTTATTGCTGTGGAATTGTTTTCATTTCTTGTCTTGGTTTCATTTTTATTTCTTTGGCTTTATTTTTACCTCATGTCATTTTCGCCTCTTTTATTTTTTATTATTTTTTTTTACTTCCTTGAATGTGCGACTTTGTTTTATTGTATGATCTTATTGCTCTTTTATTTTTTAATTCTCTCTTATTTCTTATGTTTGGTTTTATTCGATTGTGATGTTTCCTTTTTTTTATGATTTGATTTTATTTTACTTTCATTGACGGTTTTATTTGATGGTTTTATTTCTCTTTAATATTCTTTTGATTTACTTGGATCTTCTCTTTTGATTTGCCCCCTTTCCCAGATTCGGGCCCTCCGGGATTCGAACCGGCCGCTAAGAGGGACCAGCGGTTCCAGGAGGCAGCAGAGAGGCCCGTTGGGCCCGAAGATCCAAAGGATCCAACCAAGAGCTGTCCAGGTGAGGCATGGCATCACACCTGAGAATCCAAGACCCGCACCTGTGGGAGGGTGCCTCTGAGTTTACGCAGAGTGCACGTCCCTCAGCTCAGTGGCTCTGGAAGAGCCGGGGAAAGTCGGGCGGTCCTGGCCTCTTCCGTTTGGGAACCTCTCTCCTGCCCTGGCTGGGGGGGGGAGCCCCCTCCCACCTGTACCCCCAACCCGCCTCGATGCTGGAGCCGCAGGTAATCCCTCTTTCTTGGTGGTCTCCCAACCACCACCCTGCGATGGTAGGCCAGGCTGAGCGACAGAACCGCCTAGACCAGGGGTCCCCAACCTGCGGGCCGTGGCCTCTTGGCCACCAGGCCACGTGAATGGCTGGCCAGTGCGTGTGTGTATGTGTGTGCGTGCACACTCTCCCCCCTCAATCGCGCTGGCACAGCCCTACCCCCGCCCCCAGTGTCGCACGGATGCTAAACACACCCTGAGCATCACTCTAATGTTAGGCTCTCCTTGCGACACGGGTGCTAGGCACGTGGCCAGCGTCGCGCGGGCGCTAGGCACATGCCCGCTGTCGCACAGACGCTAGGCACATGCCCGGCGTTGCGCAGGCACTAGGCACGTGCCCGCTGTCGCGCGGACGCTAGGCACGTGCCCGGCGTTGTGTGGGCATTAGGCACGTGCCCACTGTCGCACGGATTCTAGACACGTGCCCGGCGTCGCGCAGGCGCCAGGCACATGCCCACTGTCGCACGGACTCTAGACACGTGCCCGGCGTCGCGCAGGCACTAGGCACGTGCCCACTGTTGCGTGGACGCTAGGCACGTGCCCGGCGTTACGTGGGCATTAGGCACGTGCCCACTGTCGCACGGATTCTAGACACGTGCCCGGCGTCGCGCAGGTGCCAGGCACATGCCCGGTGTCGCACGGACGCTAGGCACGTGCCCGGCGTCGCGCAGGCACTAGGCACGTGCCCGCTGTTGCGTGGACGCTAGGCACGTGCCCGGCGTTACGTGGGCATTAGGCACGTGCCCACTGTCGCACGGACGCTAGACACGTGCCCGGCGTCGCGCAGGCGCCAGGCACGTGCCCGGCGTCACGCAGGCGCCAAGCACGTGCCCGGCGTCACGCAGGCGCCAAGCACGTGCCCGGCGTCACGCAGGCACTAGGCACGTGCCCGCTGTCGTGCGGACGCTAGGCACGTGCCCGACTTCGCGCGGGCGCTAGGCACGTGCCCGGCGTCGCACGGGCGCTAGGCATGTGCCCAGCGTCGCGTGGGCATTAGGCATGTGCCCACTGTCGCACGGACGCTAGGCACGTGCCCGCTATCGCGCGGACGCTAGGCACGTGCCCAGCGTCACACAAGCGCTAGGCACGTGCCCGGTGTCATACGGGCGCTAGGCACGTGCCCGGTGTCGCGCAGGCGCTAGGCACGCGCCTGGCGTCGCGCGGGTGCTACGCCCTTGCCCAGCATCGCGTGCGCACTCACACCGCTCCCATTTGCATTGCATGTGTGCACCTGCCTCCCCCTACCTTTTACTTCGGGGCGCCTAGAGTCCCTCCCGGGCTCACAGGGATTTTAACCTCAGATTGACCCCTAATTCTAATCGATTCGGACTGATTCCATGTAATAATAATAAAAATAATAGTAATTATTATAATCATAGAGTTGGAAGGGACCTCGGAGGTCTTCTAGTCCAACCCCCTGCTCAGGCAGGAACCCCCTACTCCATTTCAGACAAACGGTGGCCCCGTCTCTTCGTAACATTTGCGCGCTTCTGACCTTGAACCCCCGTCCCACAGGAGACTGGCTGATCCGGACGGTGAAGGTGGAAGCTGATGACTACGCGGAGTGGCCGGCCGGGCTGAGCACGGAGGCGATGCTGTCTGGACTGCCCCTGGCCAGCGCCTGCAAGTCGGAAGGCCGCATCCCCGGATCGGAGTACAAGGACAGAGCCGGGCTGGGAGAACTTTCCGGACTGGCCTTGCAACAATGGCAAATGTTGAGTGAGGACAAGTCGCTGGGCTGCCCCCGCTGCGAGCATCCCGCCGCCCCGCTCGGCGGCAGCCTCGGGGACCCCCGCCCGCGCCCCTTCGCCTGCCTGCAGTGCGGCAAGGCCTTTGGCAAGAAGGCCCACCTGACGCGCCACGCCCGGGTCCACACTGGCGAGCGCCCTTTCGCCTGCACCCACTGCGGCCGGCGTTTCTCCCAAAAGATCCATCTGGGCTCCCACGAGCGGGTGCACACCGGCGAGCGCCCCTTCCCTTGCGACCGGTGCCCCAAGAGCTTCCGCAAGAAGACCCACCTGGTGCGCCACCAACTCCCGCATACTGGCGAGCGGCCCCACGCCTGCGCGCTCTGCCCCCGCAGCTTCGTTCATCGCCGGCACCTGCTGCGCCACCAACGGCTGCACGAAGAGGAGGCGGCCCGCGTTGGAGAGCTGGCGGCGCTGGGCCCGGTCGCCCCGTCGTGTGGGAACAGCCTCGAGCTCGGCGCGGCGGGGAACGTGCCCCTCTCTGGAGACACCCTGGCGTCCGCCTCCGCTGTCCTGGGACAGAGCTGTAGGGTTCAGGGCGACCACGCACCAGTCAGCTTCCCGTACGGGCCTGGGATGGAGCTGGCGAAGTACCCCCCTTCCTGTGGAGGGCACACGGAGCCCAATCAGGGGCCCCTCCTTTTTAAGGCAGAGTCTGAACCGGAGGTGGGTGGGAACCCGGGCGCGGAGCGGGAGGACCGGCCCATGGGAGAACCCTTTCTGGACCCGGCAGGTTGTAGAGCCCTCTGCGGGGTGCCGATCTCGGACGGTCCCCCGTATCTGGAGCAAGTGGGCAAGGTGGAATCCGAGGAGGATGCGGGGGCCAGTCAGCAACTGGAAGAGAAGCCGTTCCTGTGTTCCGATTGCGGGAAAGCCTTCGCCTGGCGGAAGAACCTGGCGTCCCACCAGCGGCTGCACGCCGAGGGGGGACGCCCCTTCTCCTGCGCCGAATGCGGCCGGGGTTTCAGCGACAAGCGTCACCTGACAGCCCATCTGCGCGGTCACATGGGCCTGCTGCCCTACGCCTGTCCCCACTGCGAGCGCAGCTTTGCCCACCGGGCCGGGCTGGCCGCCCACCAGTGTGGGGGCCACACGGGGCAGCGCCCCTTCCCCTGCAATGAGTGCGGCCGTTGCTTCGCCCACAAACGCCACCTGCAGAGACACTGGCGCAACCAGCACTCGGCCGAGCGCCCCTTCGCCTGCGCCCAGTGCGGGCGCGCCTTCAGCACCCGAACCAGCCTGCTGGCGCACGTCAAATCCCACGCCGGGCAGCGCCCCTTCGCCTGCCCTCTGTGCGGGCGCGCTTTCAGCCGCAAGTCACACCTGGCCCGCCACGAGGCCGTCCACACGGGGCTGCGCCCCCACGCCTGCACCCAGTGTCCCCGGCGTTTCAGCTCCAAGACCAACCTGGTGCGGCACCAGGCGGTCCACACCGGTCTGCGCCCGTACATCTGCACCCACTGCGCCCGCAGCTTCAGCCGCAAGACCCATCTCTTGCGCCACGAGCGCACCCACACCAGCGCACCCTTGCCCACCTCCACCGCGTGGGTGACCGCCTTGCCGCAGAATTCCTTGCTGCAGCCGATCGAGCAGCGCCCGCCTCTCCTGTTACCCATGGCTCTGGAGTCTCCCTGGCAGTGAGGAACACCCCCAGCCCCCCAAATCTTCCCCGTTTTATGCTGTCGTCAATGTAGCTTGAGGTGCCCTCTGTCCTTCCGAAAAACGGCACATCTTGCGAGCTGAAAATGACATTTTGATATCCGGGCAATTGACAACATTTCGACCTTAAGTTCACGTTTTCTAACTTTGTGCAGACTGGCGGGGTGAGTAGGGAGAGAGGGTGACCCTGTGCGAGTGGCCAGCGAGAGCGCTCACTCCCCCGCAGCTCCATGTGAGCGAGCGACGGGCACGCACTCCTGCACGCCGCTCGGGCAAACGCTGCACGCTCTCGCCCGCTGCTCATCCATCACTTCTGCAGGACCGTTCTTCACTGCAGCGGGCGGTTCACACCGGACTGCGCCGGTACATCTGTACCCATCACCGCTTCAGCCACAAGACCCACCTCTGGCACCACGAGGGCACCGATTGGGTGACTGGCACGACGAGCGGGGAGAAGGGATGGCCCCGTACAAGTGCATGCAGCTCCATTTGAGCAAGTGGCCGGTACTTGTGCACGCCGCTTGCAGAAATGGTGCGCACGCTCTCACCCGCTGCTCGTCTACCACTGCAGCCAAACTTTCCAAACTGCCCCAGGTGGTTCATACCAGGCTGCGCCTGTACATCTGCACCCACTGCGCCCGTAGCTTTGGCCGCAAGACCCACCTGTGGCGTCACGAGCGCACCCCACACCAGTGTTCCCCTGACCAGCACAGGGAGAAGGGATGGTCCCGTACGAGTGCATGCAGCTCCGTTTGAGCGAGCGGCAGGCACTCGTGCACGCTGCTCGCGCAAATGGTGCGCACGCTCTCACCCACTGCAGCCCCTTCCCAAACTGCACCGGGTGGTTCATCCCAGGCTGTGCCTGTACATCTGCACCCACTGCGCCCGTAGCTTTGGCCGCAAGACCCACCTGTGGCGCCACGAGCGCACCCCACACCAGTGTTCCCCTGACCAGCACAGGGAGAAGGGATGGTCCCGTACGAGTGCATGCAGCTCCGTTTGAGCGAGCGGCAGGCACTCGTGCACGCCGCTCGCGCAAATGGTGTGCGCGCTCTCACCCACTGCAGCCCCGTCCCAAACTGCACCAGGCGGTTCATCCCAGGCTGCGCCTGTACATCTGCATCCACTGCGCCCGTAGCTTTGGCCGCAAGACCCACCTGTGGCGCCACGAGCGCACCCCACACCAGTGTTCCTGATTGGCACGGCGAGCGGGGAGACGGGATGGTCCCGTACGAGTGCGTGCAGCTCTGTTTGAGCGTGCGGCAGGCACTCGCGCACGCCGCTCGCGCAAATGGTGTGCGCGCGCTCGTCCGCTGCTTCTGCGGCCTGGTTCATGGGCCCCCTCGGGCTGCAGCCCACAGGTTGGCGACCGGAGCTAGACCTAATTTATTCCGATTATCCCGTCTCGGAAGGCCTGCTTCTTGTTCTTTTCAAGGTGTCTTCAGTTGTGGCCAATATGCACCCCGATCCCTGTTACAACTGTCGCAAAGACACACAACGCTTTTTTTTTTTTTTTTTTTTGGTGAAAGACCGTGATCCGCAGAGCCTCCGAAGGGCCCAGACATGGGTGGGGGGGGCCCGCGTGAGCCTCAATCTCTTTTTTTGGGCAAAACATCAAATTATTGGGCTGACTTTGGTTTTAAATGATAACGGAAACGCTGGTGGGTTTTTTTGGGGGGGCGGGGGGAAAAAAGGGTAGACAAATCATTTTAGTAGCGTCCTAAAGGCAAAAAAATAAATAAATAAATTACGTTTTGTAATCCTTTCTCTGATATAAACAATAAAAGAAAAAAAAACTTGACTTCTGTCTCCGGTCTTAATTTTATTTTATTTATTTTTTTACAGAGTGAAATTGAGGCCTGGTGAGACGGGTGGTTGTGCCGGGGTGGGGGGGCTCGTGTTTTTTAAAAATAAAAATATAACAAAATAATAATAATAAAGTTGGAAGGGACCTTGGAGGTCATCTAGTCCAACCCCCTGCTCAGGCAGGAAACCCTATACCATTTCAGACAAATGGCTGTCCAGTCTCTTCATAATAATAATAATAAAGTGGGAAGGGGCCTTGGAGGTTATCTAGTCCAACCCGCTGCTCAGGCAGGAAACCCCAGACCATTTTAGACAAATGGCTGTCCAGTCTCTTCATCATCATCAAGTTAGAAGGGATCTTGGAGGTCATGTAGTCCAACCCCCTGCTTAGGCAGGAAACTCTATACACATTTCAGACAAATGGCTGTCCAGTCTCTTCATAATAATAATAATAAAAAGTGGGAAGGGACCTTGGAGGTCATCTAGTCCAACCCCCTGCTCAGGCAGGAAACCCCAGACCATTTCAGATAAATTGGCTGTCCGTCTCTTCATAATAATAATAATAATAATAAAAAGTGGGAAGGGACCTTGGAGGTCATCTAGTCCAACCCCCTGCTCAGGCAGGAAACCCCAGACCATTTCAGATAAATTGGCTGTCCGTCTCTTCATAATAATAATAATAATAATAATAATAAAAGTGGGCAGGGACCTTGGAGGTCATCTAGTCCAACCCCCTGCTCAGGCAGGAAACCCCAGACCATTTCAGATAAATGGCTGTCCAGTCTCTTCTTCTTCTTCATCATCATCATCATAAAGTGGGAAGGGACCTTGGAGGTCATCTAGTCCAACCCCCTGCTCAGGCAGGAAACCCCAGACCATTTCAGATAAATGGCTGTCCAGTCTCATAATAATAATAATAACAATAATAATAATAATGTGGGAAGGGACCTTGGAGGTCATCTAGTCCAACCCCTTGCTCAGGCAGGAAACCCTATATACCATTTCTGACAAATGGCTGTCCAGTTTCTTCTTCAAAACTTCCAGTGTGTTTCTTCCCATTTCGGAGTACTTTCAACTTTTGAGAAGGCTTCAAAATACTGGAAAAAGTATTCAAAGATGTCTTCCAAAGCTGGCATATTATCCTACACTCTTAATTATATTTTTATCATCATCATCATCATCATCATCATTATTGTTGTTGTTGCTTTCTTTGTGGGTATCTAATATTAATAGTATTGTCTTATTATCTCTTGTGTTTGAAGGGGCCCTTGACGCTCTCTGAGCTTGCTTGCTTTTCATTTACCTTAACTCTGTGCTTTATTTACTAAATATGTAATTTATAATATTGTGTCGTTTCTCCTCTGCCAACATTTCAGCACAAATGCCCGGAATTTTAAAAATTTTATGGATTTTCATTGCAGACGTTTCATGACCCAACTAGGGAATGTCTTCAGCGCTAGAAGGGAGTGAGATTTGTGGGGGGGGGGGAGGAAGAGAAGAGGAAGAGGAAGGAAAGTGGGGTTCTTACTGCTGTGTGAGCTGGGTGGTTTCCTTGCAGACGTCTCACGACCCAACTAGGGAACATCATCAGGGCTAGAAGGGAGGGAGGGAGGGAGGGAGGAAGGAAGGAAGGAAGGAAGGAAGGACTGTGGAGTCCTTGGTGCTGTCTGAGCTGGGTGGTTTCCTTGCAGACGTCTCATGACCCAACTAGGGAACGCCATCAGAGCTAGAAAGAACTGAATATAAACAGAATGAACTCACCCTTCCTCCTAGCATTCATGATGTTTCCTAGTTGGGTCATGAGACGTCTGCAAGGAAACCACCCACCTCAGAGAGCGCCAAGGACCGTACTTTCCTTCCTTCCTTCCTTCCTTCCTTCCTTCCTTCCTTCCTTCCTTCCTTCCTTCCTTCCTTCCTTCCTTCCTTCCTTCCTTCTAGCACTGATGCTGTTACCTAGTTGAGTCACGAGACGTCTGCAAGAAAATCTTCAAGCTCAGAGAGCACCAGGTACCCCACAGTCCTTTCTTTCCCCCTCCTCCTCCTCCTCCTCCTCCGCCCCCCCCCGTTCTAGTCCCGGCAGGGGGCGCCATCCTTGCCACTCGGAACGGAGCTGAATTCGAGCCCGCATTAAACCACCATTCTCACCGTTCTTGCTCTTGCCGATCGGGAGCGGCTGGGCGCGACTGCCCTTCCCATCATCCCCACCGGCGTGGGGGGGGGTAGATGGGTGGGCAGAACTGCCACCCCCCAGCCCCCCCTCCCCAGCAGGTGAGTCTCCCCGGCTGGCCGGGGGTTGCAGGAATATGCCCCCCCCAAAAGCCTTTTTTTTCCCCCTTTCTTGGGGTGGAAAGAAGGAAAAAAAAGGGGGGGGGAAATCCAGCCGTGCTGTGCCTTTAAAACCCCCCCGGGAGGGGGGCGGGCGTTGCCATGGCAATGCGGGCCGTTTCTTGGGCGGGGAGGGGGCCCGGAACAGCCAAAGCCGGAGGAGGAAGAGGAGGAGAAGGAGGAAGGGTAAGGGGGTGCAGGGTCCGTGGGGGGGGGAGGAGTGAGGGGGAGAAAAGTGGGGGGGGCTTTTCTCCCCCACTCCCCCCCCCAGGACGACCCAAGGAAGGGAGGGAGGGAGGATGCTGAGAGGATGCGAGGGGGTTGCCATGGAGACAGAAGAAGGGGAGGAAGGATGCTGGTACCCGCGTCCATCCTTTTGGTGGTGGGGGGGGCTAATCTGTGCCCCTCTGCCCGGGGAGGGAGATCACACACACACACACACACAAACACAAACACACACACACAGAGACACTCCAAATGGCAGCCAGGTCGGCTCCCGTCCTTAGCAACCCTCCCCGGCAACTGTGTTGTGTTTGGGTTGTGTTGTGGCTGGTTGCCGCAGCGCCTGGCACGCAGCAATGTGTGTCTCTGTGTGTGTGTGTGTTTTGGGGGGGAGGGGACAGGCTGACTTGAGGTTATGAAGAGGGCTGGGATTCATGCCAGGCGGGAAATTCGCGTGGGGATTTTTTTTTTCCTCCCCACGACAGCCCTGCGAGGTAGGCAGGGGCTGGGCGAAAGGGGGGGAAAAGGGACCCCCAGCAACCTCCCCCCCACTCCCACCCCTGACAGCTTAAGAGACACCCCCCCCCGCTCATTTGAGAACTCTGCGGCAACAGAAAAAACAAGCCCTAGTGCTTGAGGACTAGCGCCTTGGGGCCCGGGGCTGCGTCCCAGGAGAAGAGGCGGAAGGGATCCAGACAGATTTGGGGGTCCCAGATTGGAGCATGGCGGTGGGGGGGGGAGGAGGATCCCAAAATGGATCTAGGGGATTCCCCCCCCCTCCTTGGGCTTGTCCTGAAAATTAGGGGCAATCTGGGGGTTACGTTTTGTTTTGTTATGTTCCTTTTTATTTTATTTCACATTTTTTTTATTATTTTTAACTTTTATTTTGTTTTGTATTTTTTATTTTGTTTCTTTTTTATTTTCACGGTTTGTTTTATTTATTTTATATTATAATTATATTGCTATGTGAGGTTATTTTTTATTTTGTTTTTTGTTTTTATTTGATTGTATTATCGTTTATTTTATTTTTATTTGTTCAGCTTTCATTATTGGTTTCATTTTATTTTTATTGGATGTCATTTCTTTTTTATTTTGTTTTGTTTCTTTTATTTTATATATTTTTTATTTTTTTATTTTAAAATGTTATTTTATTGATGTCATATTATTATTTGAGGTTATTTTTATTTCATTTTTTTATTTTATTTCATTATTGGGTGTTATTTTATTTTCCCATTATTTTTATTTTGTTTTATCTTATTTTATTTTTCTTTATTTTATTTTTGTTATTTGTTTCATTTTATTTTTATTTTATGTCAGTTTTTTCATTTTTAATTTAATTTGATTTTTAAATGTTTTATTTATTTCACATTATTATTTGAGGTTATTTTTTACTTCATTTCATTATTGGGTGTTATTTTGTTTTCCCTTTATTTTTATTTTATTTATTTGACTTTGTTTCATTTTATTTTTAGTTTATGTTATTTATTTTTTAATTGATTTTGTTTCTTTTAGTTTACATTTTTTGTTTTTATTTTTTATTTTAAAATGTTCTTTTATTTATTTCATATTATTATTTGAGGTTATTTTTTTATTTCATTTTATTATTTGGTGTGATTTTATTTTCCCTTTATTTTGATTTGATTTTTATTTTATTGATTTGACTTTCATTATTTGTTTCATTTTATTTTTATTTTGTTATTTTATTTTTTATTTTATTTTGTTCCTTTTATGTTACATTTTTTATTTTATTTTACTTTTTATTTTAAAATGTTCTTTTATTTATTTCATATTATTTGAGATTATTTTTTATTTCATTTTTTATTTCATTTTATTAGTTATTTTATTTTCACTTTGTTTTATTTTTATTTTTTATTTCATATTTTATTTTAATTGTATTTACTTTACTTTCACTATTTGTTTCCTTTTATTTTTATTTTATATTTTGTTTTATGAGTCAGGCTATGTCAATCACCAGGAGTCCCGCCTTAGGCAGAAAAGCCAGCTGAATGGGTTTGGGCCAATCACCAGGAGACGGGGAGTTCTAGGCCTGCCATAGGGCTGGACTAGATGACCTCCAAGGTCCCTTCCAACTCTGTCCGATGATTCCGTAAGAGTCTCCTGCTTGGGCAGGGGGTTGGACTAGATGACCTCCGAGGCCCCATCCAATCCTGTCATTCTATCGTTCCGTACAGGTCCCCTGCGTGAGCAGAGGGTTGGACTAGATGACCTCCGAGGTCCCTTCCAGCTCTATTCTCTTCTCTCTACCTTCCAGCAATGGACTTCCGGAGCGACAAAGGCGACGATCTGGAGAACGGGAAGATTACCGTCCAGCTGCTGAAAAGCCGGACGGGAGAATTCGACTTGGGGTCCATCCTTTTCCTCAAGCTCAGAGGCCTGGGGATTCTGGAACTGGGCTGCCTCGGCGAGTGCGCCAGCCTGGAGTGGCTGGACCTGTCGGGCAACGGCCTGACCCACTTGGGCCCGCTGGCTTTGCTCAAAGCTTTAACCGTGCTCAACCTCTCGGCCAACCGCATCTCCAACCTGGATCCTCTGAGTGGCTGCGAGAAATTGCAGAGCCTCAACGCCGCCGGCAATCAGCTGCGCAACCTGCAGCAGCTCCAGTGCCTGCTGGGCTTGCAGCACCTGGACAACTTGCGCTTCCACAACGGCCCGGCCCGTCTCAGCAACCCCTTGTGCCTCGCCGCTGCCGGTTATCCGGCCATCCTGGCGGAAATGTTCCCGCAGGTGAAGGTCATCGACGGCGAGAGAGTGTCCGGACGGGGTAGCGAGCTTTACCAGCTGTGCAAGGATCTGGATCGCTCGCTGCAACGTCGCGGCAACGGCGGGGCTCCGCCCGACATGGCCGGCCGGGCCCAGCCCTGGGTGGACGAGGGCTACTGGGAGGTGCAGCCGGCCCGGAGGAGCTCCATCGTGGAGGAAGCTTACAAGCAGTTCAACGAGGCCTTGCTGGAATGCCGGGAACTGGGCAAGCAGGCGGACCACAGCATCAGCCAGGCCGAGCGGGCCCTCGGGGGCGGACGTCTCGAGGCCAACTCGTATCTCTTTTGAACCTCCGGTTACATCCCGGCCTATGTTGAGTCCTTGTGAACGCACAAGGATGAACCCCTCTTTTAACAAGTAGGCTGGAAATGCGGGGAAAACAAACCCCGCTTTTGTTAATTAGGTACATGTCCCCAAAGCCAAGGCAAACAAAGCACGATGCAAACGGAGAATTATCCAAGGCAAACAAACCACGATGCCAACGGAGAATTGTTCACGAGGCGAGGCAAACCAAATCCGATTCTGCGAAACTGGAGTCCTTTGCAAACGGTTGCCTTCGCCCACAACCTTCTCTTTTTATTTTGCAGCCCCAAGGCATGGCTTTTCATTGCCTTCTTCTCCTCCTCCCTTGGAGTCACCACGTTGCCTCCCTCTGTCCTGCTCTTGTTGGCGTTTGCGAGCGTCTGTGATGTCTCCCAGCTGTGAGTCCTCAGAGCCTGACTCAGCTTCCCAGCACAGCTGGGTCTCAGTCTAAGCATGAGTCGAAGGCCTGGCTCCTCGTCAGACTGTAAGTGCTGGAGCTCATCAAAGCCTTCCTCCGACTCGGATAGTTCCCCACGCCCCTCCTCCGCCTCCGATTTCCCAAACTCAGCTGCCGGCTCCAGTGGCTGGCACCGACTCACAACACCTCCCGGCTACTCAGCCCCAGATGTGCCGGGGAAGGGTCGAGGACTGCTCGCCACGGCCAACTCAGCGTAACCACCATGCCGTGGCCAGCTTGAGATGGCCAATGCAGGACGACAAAGACACCACGGCCAAGAAGACGCGGGACAAATTACCACGGCCAACTCATCTCAAGCAACGGCGTAATCGACTCGTTGCTACGTACTTGGTGTAGCCGACTCACCGCGGCCAATTCAAGAGGACCAACTTGGCATAACCGACTTGTTGTGACTAGCTCGGCGTAACCGCTGCGGAAGAAGAGAGGCTAATATTGAAGGGTGGAACAGACTCAGTTGAGGAAGGACGCCGAAGGAGGAACGAAAAGGAAGGGTGAAGGAGAAAGATTAAAATGATTTCTTTAAAGTTCTTGGAAATATTTACATTATATGTTGTGCAATTGTCCACGGTGAGTTCTTCCGTCGCAAGTTGGCCGTTGACAGTTGTTCTGTGGTGAGTGGGCTGTGCCAAGTTGGCCGTGTCAAGTTGGCCACGTTGAGTTGGCCGTGCCAAGTTGGCCACGTGAGTTGGCCATGCCAAGTTGGCCACGCCGGATTGGCCATGCCAAGTTGGCCACACCAATTTGACCATGCCAAGTTGGCCACATTGAGTTGGCCATGCCAAGTTGGCCATGCCAAATTACTCGTGCCAAGTTGGCCATGTTGAGTCAAGTTGGCCATGTGAGTTGGCCATGTAAAGTTGGCCATGTAAAGTTGGCCACGCCGAGTTGCCCGTGCCAAGTTGGCCACGTTGAGTTGGCCATGCCAAGTTGGCCACACCAAATTACTCGTGCCAAGTTGGCCATGTTGAGTCGGCCGTGCCAAGTTGGCCACGTTGAGTCGGCCACATTGAGTTGGCCATGCCAAATTTGCTGTTCCTAATTGGCCACATTGAATTGGCCATGCCAAGTTGGCCACACTGAGTTGGCCATGCCAAATTGGATGTGCCTGTTTGGCCACGTCAAGTTGGCCGTGCCACATTGGTGACACCGAATTGGTCATGCCTAGTTGGCTATACTGTTGGCCACATCCACTAGAGAAGGGACATGGGGATCACACTCACACTCACACACACACACACACACACTGATGCTGCTTAGCAAGGTCACCACAATTCTCTCCCAGTTTAACACCCGGGTTTCTCCGTTAAGCAAGCATTTGAGGAATCTCGGCCTAGTTGGCACAGCCGAGTGATGGTGGAGGGAATCAAGCCAGGATGTTCCTGCAACAGACGCCCCCTCCCCATTCTCCGGGGCTAGCAATTTCACTAAGCCAGTGGTTCTCAACCTTTTTAATGCCGCGACCCCAAACCGGTCGTAAGTCGAGGACTACTCCACCGGTCGTAAGTCGAGGACTACTCAACTGGTGCAGCACCGTTGGCAGAATGGGACTTTTGGCGGGCTCAGCAGGGCAGAGACAGCCTGGACCATTCCTACTGGCTTTGGAAAGCCAATAGAATGAGACTCTATTCAAGAGAGTCTCTTCGATTGGCTTTCAAAAGCCAACAGAATCAAAGGGAGTAGCCCAGCTAAGGAAAAGGAGAGAAAAAAATGGCGGACGGCGTTGTTTGGCGACCCCCGTGAAATGGCTGTTCGACCCCAAATGCGGTCCCGACCCACAGGTTAGAGAACCGCCGCACTAAGCGGAGACCCGACAACCCATTAAAACAACCACAACCACGACAACAAAACTGGGAACCTTGGCAATCCTGCTTTCTTTTTTGGGGGGGGGGTGTCCGTAAAACGGACAAGCCGGGTGCGACTTCGCAACTGGGAACCGCCGCCTTTGCCGGGACGGGAAACCCCGGAAGCTGAATTCGCACGGCGTCCCCCCGGGGGGACGTTCCCCACGACCTTCGCCGCCCCGCACGGCTCGGTGGCGTGTCGCGGGTCTCCCGCCCGTTCGTAGAAGGGAGGGGCCACCCCCTCCCCCCCACACTGCCAAAATCGTAGAAGGCCCGCCCGGCGCCGCCTGGCCTTCCAAGGTCGCTACCCACGTTGGGCGCCACAAGAATACCGCGGGGAGCGGAAATGACAGGCAGGAGGGGTCCAGGGTGAAAACGCAGCTTGCAATTTTATTGGGGGGACCGAGAGAGATCGGACAGGGGGGGTGATGCTTCGGGAAGCAGCCCTTCCCGCTGACGATGGCGCCGATGCCCGGGTCTCCGCATGGATGCCAGTCAGCTGGGTCCGTGCCGCTCTGTTTAGGGGGGAGAAGAGAGAGAGAGAGAGAGAGAGTGAGAGAGAGAAGGGGAGTCCTTCAACGTCCTCTCCGGGGAGGGAGGGGTCCCCCAAAGCCCCCAGGGGATGAAGCACCTTGGAAGCGACCTACGGGGGGGGGGGTTATAAGAGGGAGAAGGGGTGCCTGCATGCCTTCAACAAAGAGGAGGGAAGATCCTTGTAGCTTGGGGTTGAAACGGGGGAGAGGAGGAGGAGGAGGAAGAACAGGAAAAAGAGAAAGAATAGGACGAGGAAAAAGAGGAAGGAGGAGGAGAAAGGAGGAGGAGGAGGAGGAGGAGAACGGGAGGAAAAAAAGGAAAGAGCTGGAGAAAGAAGAAAGAAAGACAGAAAGGAAGGAAGGAAGAAAGGGATGAAGGGAGGGAGAGAAAGTGAAAAGGGAGAGACAAGAAAGAAAAAGAGAAAGAAAAAGAAAGAAAGAAAGAAATGAAGGGAGGGAGGGAGAGAGAAAAGGGAGAGACAAGAAAGAAAGAGAAAAAGGAAAGAAAGAAAGAAAAAGGGATGAAGGGAGGGAGAGAGTGAAAAGGGAGAGACAAGAAAGAGAAAGAAAGGGAGAGAGAAAAGGGAGAGATAAGAAAGAAAGAAAAAGAGAGAAAGAAAGAAAGAAAAAGAAAGAAAGAGAAATGAAGGGAGGGAGAGGGAGAAAGAAAAGAGACAAGAAAGAAAGAGAAAAAAATGAAGGGAGAGTGAAAAGGGAGAGACAGGAAAGAGAAAGAAAGGGAGAGAGAAAAGGGGGAGACAAGAAAGAAAAAGAGAAAAACAGAAAGAAAGAAAGAAAGAAAGAAAGAAAGAAAGAAAGAAAGAAAGAAAGAGAAAGAAAGAAAGGAAGAGAAAGAAAGAAAGAGAAATGAAGGGAGGGAGAGGGAGAAAGAAAAGAGACAAGAAAGAAAGAGAAAGAAAGAAAGGGATGAAGAGAGGGAGAGTGAAAAGGGAGGGACAAGAAAGAATAAGAGAAAGAAAGAGAAAAAGAAAGAAAAAGAAAGGGATGAAGGGAGGGAGAGGGAGAGCAAAAAGGGAGAGATAAGAAAGAGAAAGAGAGAAAAGGGAGAGAGAAGAAAATGAAGGATGAAGGGAGAGAGAGAGAGTGAAAAGGGAGAGATGAGAAAGAAAGAAAGAAAGAAAGAAAGAAAGAAAGAAAGAAAGAAAAAGAAAGAAAGAAAACGATGTCCTTTCCTCAGTAGTGTTTCCCTGCTTACGCTCTTTCCTCCCAAACCTTTTCCCGATCCCAACCGGATGCCCCACTCGACGCACGGACACCGTTCCCTAGTTGGGTGATGAAACATCCACCACCAGGCTCGGAGACCGCCACGGGGCGCCTCAAAGTAAATCCTGCCTGCGGACTCTTCCTAATATCCCCTTCTCCCCATCCCGGCTTGGAGGATCCTCCGAAACCCCTTTTGGATGCCTCCTTCCATCCCGGACGGTCCCCCTTCTCTCCTCTCCTCTCCTCTCTCTCCTTTCCTCTCCTCTCCTCTCTCCTCTCTTCTCTCCTCTCTCTCATCTCCTCTCTCTCCTTTCCTCTCCTCTCCTCTCCTCTCTCCTCTCTTCTCTCCTCTCCTCTCTCTCCTTTCCTCTCCTCTCCTCTCTCCTCTCTCTCCTCTCTTCTCTCTCCTTTCCTCTCTCCTTTCCTCTCCTCTCCTCTCTCTCCTCTCTCCTCTCCTCTCTTCTCTCCTCTCCTTTCTCTCCTCTCCTTTCTCCCCTCTCCTCTCTTCTCTCTCCTCTCCTCTCTCCTCTCTTCTCTCCTCTCCCTCTCATCTCCTCTCTCCCTCTCCTCTTCTCTCTCCTCTCTTCTCTCTCCTTTCCTCTCCTCTCTCTCCTCTCTCCTCTCCTCTCTTCTCTCCTCTCCTTTCTCTCCTCTTTCTCCCCTCTCCTCTCTTCTCTCTCCTCTCCTCTCTCTCCTCTCTTCTCTCCTCTCTCTCCTCTCCTCTCTTCTCTCCTCTCCTCTCTCCTCTCTCTCTCCTCTCTCCCTCTCATCTCCTCTCTCCCTCTCCTCTCTCCTCTCTCCTCTCCTCTCCTTTCTCTCCTCTCTCTCCTCTCCTTTCTCCTCTCCTCTCTCTCTCCTCTCTCCTCTCCTTTCTCTCCTCTCCTCTCCTCTCTTCTCTCTCCTCTCCTCGCTCCTCTCCCTCTCTCTCTCCTCTCCTCTCCTTTCTCCTCTCTCTCCTCTCCTCTCTCTCCTCTCCTGCCTCTCCTCTCCCCTCTCTCCTCTCCTCTCCTCTCCTCTCTCCCCTCTCCTCTCTCTCCCCTCTTCTCTCTCCTCTCCTCTCTTCTCTCCTCTCTCCCCTCTCTCCTCTCCTCTACTTTCTCTCCTCTCCTCTCTCGTCTCTCTCCTCTCCTCTCCCTCTCCTCCCTCTCCTCTCCCTCTCTCTCTCCTCTCCTCTCTTCTCTCCTCTCCTCTCTCCTCTCTTCTCTCCTCTCCCTCTCATCTCCTCTCTCCCTCTCCTCTCTCCTCTCCTCTCCTTTCTCTCCTCTCTCTCCTCTCCTTTCTCTCCTCTCCTCTCTTCTCTCCTCTCTCTCCTCTCTCCCCTCTCTCCTCTCCTCTACTTTCTCTCCTCTCCTCTCTCGTCTCTCTCCTCTCCTCTCCCTCTCCTCTCTCTCCTCTCCCTCTCTCTCTCCTCTCTTCTCTCCTCTCCTCTCTCTCCTCTCCCCTCTCCTCTTTCTCCTCTCTCCTCTCCTCTCCTCTCCTCTCCTCTCCTCTCCCCCCCCTAGGTCTGGCTCCCCACAGGTGAAGACCGGCTACTTACCTGGCCGGCCTCGTCCGGGGAGGGTCAGGAAGGGAGACCCACGGAAAAGGCGAACTTCCCGGGAAGGTACCGGTCCTCGTTGGTCGCCTTGATGGCCTGGCACTCGGCTTCTTGTCGCCGCCTCGCCTCCTGAGGGCGGGCAGAGATGGGGAGAGAAAACCGGGGGGGGGGGGCGGGAAGTTGGCATCTCCAAGGACGGGGGGGGGCAGAGAGTGCGGAACGCCGACCAGTGGTGGGAAGAGACACCCTCACACACACACACACTTTTCGTCAGCTTTGTGGGGGAGGGGGCTGCGATGGGAACGGCTTTGCGGGCGGGGAAGGAGGAAACTGTGGAGGGGGATCCTTTTTCTGTTCTATTCTGTTTTGTTCCACATTCTATTCTATGTTCGGTTATTAATTCCGGTCTATTCTTATTTCTATTCTATGCTATTCTATTTTCTGTTCTATTCTATTTTCTATTCTATATTCCATTCCATTCCGTTCTGTTCTATATTCTATTCTATTCTATCCTATTCTATTTTCTATTCTATTCCAGTCTATATTCCTATTCTATTCTATATTTCCTATTCTATTCTATTCTTTCTATTCTATTCTGTTCTATATTCTATTCTATTTTCTATTCTATTTTCTATTCTATTTTCTATTCTATTCTATTCTATACATTCTATTCTATCTCTCTTCTATTTTCTATTCTATTCCTATTCTATATTCTATATTTCCCATTCTATTCTATTCTATTCTATTCATATTCTATATATTCTATTCTTTTCTATTCTATTCTATTCTATTATTCTTTTATTATATTCTATTCTATTCTCTATTCTAATTCTATACTATTCTATTCTATTCCTATTCTATATATTCTATTCTGTTCTATTCTATTCTATTCTTTTATTCTATTCTATTCTATTTATTCTAATTCTATTCTATTCTCTTTTCTATTCTATTCTATTCCTATTCTATATATTCTATTCTGTTCTATTCTATTCTATTCTTTTATTCTATTCTATTCTCTATTCAAATTCTATTCTATTCTATTATTCTTTTATTCTATTCTATTCACTATTCTAATTCTAATTTATTCTATTCTATTCTATTCTCTATTCTATTCTATTCTATTCTCTATTCTATTCTATATATTCTATTCTATTCTATCCCCTCTTCTATTTTCTATTCTATTCCTATTCTGTATTCTATATTTCCCATTCTATTTTCTATTCTATTCTATTCTATTCTAGTCTAGTCTAGTCTATTCGCCTCTATTCTATTCTACATTCTATCCCCATTTCTATTGTTTCTATTCTATTCTATACTGTATCCTATTCATTCCATTCTATATTCCATTCCATTCCATTCTATTCAATTCCATTCTATTCTATAATTCCATTCTATTCTAATTGCTGTTCTTGGTTTTTATTCTAGTCTGTTCTACATTCAAGGCCACCCTGTTTCCCCTCCCCCCCCCCGATTTTTCCAGCTTTTCATCCCAGGCCTTCCCATCTCTACTCCCCCCCCTTCCCCATCCTTTCCCAGGGGAAAGCCAGCAGCCTGGGCGATCCACAATGAAGTTCCGCAGGTGGCTTATTATCCCCCCCCCCCCGCGGGATCGTGGGAGACCCCAGACCCTCCCGTGACACCTAGGTGGGGATTCTGGGAGCTCGGCCTCCGCTCCCCCGGGCAGGGGGGGAGGAGTAGCTGGGATGCCGGCCCTGTGTGAGTGGGTGAGGAAGAGGAAGGCAGACCCACCTGGAAAAGGGGATTCTGCTCGGATAAACACCGGAGGGATTTGTTCAGCAGAGTTCCCGGATTGTTGTCGTCAAACTTGAAGCACGCCAGGCATTTCTGTCTCCTCTGGAGAAAGATGGGGGGGGGAGAGAGGGAAGGAGGCAGGGAGGGAGGAAGGGAAAAAAAGAAAGAAAGAAAGAAAGGAGAGGGAAGAAAGAAAGAAAGAAAGAAAGAGAAAGAGGAAAGAAAAGAAAGAAAGAAATAGAGAAAGAAAGGAAGAAAAACAAAGAAAAGAAAGAGAAAGAAAGGAGAGAAAGAGAAAGGCAGAAAGAAAAAGAAAGAAAGAAAAAGAAAAGAAAAAAGAGAAAAAGAAAGAGAAGGAAAGAAAGAAAAGAAGGAAAAAAATGAAAGAGAAAGAAAGACAGAAAGAAAAAGAGAAAGAAAGAAACAGGAGACAGAAAAAGAAAGAGATGGAAAGAAAAAGAGAGAAAAAGAGAAAAAGAAATGGGAGACAGAAAAGGATAGAAAGAGAAAAAGAAAGAGAAAGATAAAAATAAAGAAAAAAGAGAAAGACAGAAAAACAGAAAGAAAGGAGACAAAAAAGAGACAACCAGATAGAGGGAAAGAAAGAAAGAAAAGAAAAAAAGAGAAAGAGACAAAGAAAAAAAGAGAAAGAAACAGAGAAAGAAAAAGGAAAGAGAAAGAGAGAAAGAAGGAGAGAAAGAGAAACGGGAGACAGAAAAAGAAAGAAACAAAAGACAGAAAAAGATGGAAAGAAAAAAGAGAAAGAGAAAAAGAAAAGAGAGAAAAAGAAAGGGAGAGAAAGACAAACATACAGAGAGAAACAGAAAGAAACAGGAGACAGAAAAAGAGACACAGAAAGGGAAAGAAAGAGAAAGAAAAAGAAAAAAGAAAAAGAAAGACAAAGAGAAAGAAAAAGAGAAAGAAAGAGGAAAGAAAAAGAAAAAGAAAGAAAAGAGAGAGAAAGGAAGGAAATAAAACAGAAAAAAGAAAGAGAAAGGAGAGAAAGACAGAAAGAGAAAGAAAGAAAAAAGAGAAACAGAAAGAAACGGTAGACAGAAAAAGAAAGAGAAAGAAAGAAAGAGAAAAAAAAAGAAAAAAAAAGACAAAAAGAGAAAAAGAAAAAGAGAAAAAGAAATGGGTGACAGAAAAAGAAAAAGAGAGTGATAGAAAGAGGGAAAGAGAAAGAGAAAAAAGAGAAAAAGAAGAAGGAAAAGAAAGAAAAAGTAAGAAAGAGCAGGGAAGAAAAAGAAAAAAAACGGGAGACAGAAAAAGAAAGAAAGAAAAAGAAAAGAGAAAAAGAAAAAGAAAGAAAGACAAGGAAAGAAAGGAAGGAAAAAGAAAAAGGAGAGAAAGAGAAAGACAGAAAGAAAAAGAAACGGGAGAGAAAAAGAAAGAGAGAAAGAAAGAAAGACAGAAAAAAAGAGAGAAAAAGAGAAAGACAAACAGAAAGAGAAACACAAACAGGAGACAGAAGAAAGAGACAGAAACGGAAAGAAAGAGAAGGAGAAAAAAGAGAAAAAGACAAGAAAGAAAAAGAAAGAGAGGAAAGAGAAAGATAGAAAAAGAGAAAGATAGAAACAGGAGACAGAAAAAGAGACGGAAAGACAGAGAAAGACAGAGAAAGAAAGAGGGAAAGACAAACAGAGAGAAAAATAGAAACAAACGAGACAACCAGGGAGGGAGAGAAAGAGGGAAAGAAAAAGAGAAAGAAAAAAAGAGAGAAAGAAAGAGAAAGAAAAGAAAGGGAAAAAGTTATTTTTCTGTAATAACTTCTACTATTCTATGATCCTCTAAGGGTCTTCTGCTGAAGCAGGGGGTTGGGCTAGATGACCTCCCAGGTCCCTTCCAACTCTACGATTCTGTAATTCGGTCAGGGTCTCCTGCTCGAGCAGGGGGTTGGGCTAGATGACCTCTGAGGTCCCTTCCAACGCTGTGATTCCGAGAGAGGGGGATTCCTCTTTACTCCATTCCTGACTCCCTTTGAGAGGCTTGGCTTGGCTTAGATTCCTCCTGGCTTTGTTTTTGTTTTGCAAGAGTTGGCCCAGAGGGGAAGGGGGCAGTCCGTTGTGCTTTTGTGTGGGTGTGTGTGTGTTTTTGTGTACGCCCGCACTCACCCCGCCCGCTTTGATCTGGCAATTCTGGCTCCTCCACTGGTGCTTCCTGCAGACCGTCTGCACCAGGTCCACTTCCAACTGGACGTAGGTCCCCATTGGTAACACCTGGGTGGAAACAAAATGGGAGTTGTGCTTTGGTGCACAAAAGCGGCAACAGTGTCTCCTGCCTGAGCAGGGGGTTGGACTGGATGACCTCCCAGGTTCCTTCCAGGCCTAGGATTCTATAAGGCAGGAGAAAGAGACAGATGGGTGGGTGGATTGGAAGGAAGGAAGGAAGGAAGGAAGGGAGGAAGGGAGGAAGGAAGGAAGGAAGGAAGGAAGGAAGGAAGGAAGGGTTGGACTGGATGACCTCCCAGGTCCCTTCCAGGCCTAGGATTCTATAAGGCAGGAGAAAGAGACAGATGGGTGGGTGGGTTGGAAGGAAGGAAGGAAGGAAGGGTTGGACTAGATGACCTCCAAGATCCCTTCCAGCGCTAGGATCCTATAAGGCAAGGAGAAAGAGACAGAGGGGAGGAAGGGAGGGACGGTTGGACTAGATGACCTCAAAGGCCCCTTCCTGCTCTGTAATTCTCTGAGGGTCTGCTGCTCAAGCAGGGGGTTGGACTGGATGACCTCCCAGGTCCCCTGCAGGCCTAGGATTCTATAAGGCAGGAGAAAGAGACAGAGGGATGGAAGGATGGATGGATGAATGGAAGGAAGGAAGGAAGGAAGAAAAACGGAAAGGGAAAGTAAGAAAGGAAGGAAGGAAGAAAGAAAAGGAAGAAAAAGGGAAAAGAAAGAAAGGAAAGGGAAAGAAAGAAAGAAAGAAAGAAGGGAAAGGAAAGGAAAGGAAAGGGAAAGGAAGAAAAAAGGAAAGAAAGAAAGAAGGGAAAGGGAAGAAAGAAAGAAAGAAAGAAAGAAAGAAAGAAAGAAAGAAAGAGGAAGGATGGATGGATGGAAGGAAGGAAGGAAAGAAAGAAAGGGAAAGGGAAGAAAGAAAAAAGGGAAAGAGAAAGAAAGAAAGAAAGAAAGAAAGAAAGGAAAAAGGAAGAAAGAAAGAAGGGAAAGGGAAGAAAGAAAGAAAGAAAAAGAAAGAAAGAAAGAAGGGAAAGGAAAGGAAAGGAAAGGAAAGGGAAAGGAAGAAAGAAGGAAAGAAAGAAAGAAGGGAAAGGGAAGAAAGAAAGAAAGAAAGAAAGAAAGAACGAAAGAAAGAAAGAAAGGAAAAAGGAAGAAAGAAAGAAGGGAAAGGGAAGAAAGAAAGAAAGAAAAAGAAAGAAAGAAGGGAAAGGAAAGGAAAGGAAAGGAAAGGGAAAGGAAGAAAGAAGGAAAGAAAGAAAGAAGGGAAAGGGAAGAAAGAAAGAAAGAAAGAAAGAAAGAAAGAAAGAAAGAAAGAAAGAGGAAGGATGGATGGATGGATGGAAGGAAGGAAGGAAGGAAAGAAAGAAAGGGAAAGGGAAAGGGAAGAAAGAAAAAAGGGAAAGAGAAAGAAAGAACGAAAGAAAGAAAGAAAGAAAGAAAGGAAAAAGGAAGAAAGAAAGAAGGGAAAGGGAAGAAAGAAAGAAAGAAAGAAAAAGAAAGAAAGAAAGGAAGGAAGGAAGGAAAGAAAGGGAAAGGGAAGAAAGAAAAAAGAAGGGAAAGGGAAAGAAAGAAAGAAAGAAAGGAAAGGGAAAGGAAGAAAGAAAGAAGGGAAAGGGAAGAAAGAAAGAAAAAGAAAGAAAGAAAGAAAAAGGAAGGAAGGATGGAAGGAAGGAAGGAAGGAAAGAAAGGGAAAGGGAAGAAAGAAAAAAAGAAGGGAAAGAGAAAGAAAGAAAGGAAGGAAGGAAGGAAGGAAAGAAAGAAAGGGAAAGGGAAGAAAGAAAAAAAGAAGGGAAAGAGAAAGAAAGAAAGGAAGGAAGGAAGGAAGGAAAGAAAGGGAAAGGGAAGAAAGAAAGAAAAGGAAAAGAGAAAGGAAAGAAAGAAAAGGAAGGAAGGAAGGAAGGAAGGAAGGAAGAAAGGTGGGTTGGACTAGATGGCCTCCCAGATCCCTTCCAAGACGATCTGACACCTGTCCCCGTCCGAACTCCGTCCCTCCCCTCCCCTCCCCTCCCCTCCTACCCCCTCCCTCCTTCCCAAGCGGGACTTTCCCGGGGCGGCGGCGATTCGGCGAAACGAAAGCCCGCGCGTCCCACGGAGCGCAGCCGCCCCCCCTTCCCTTCCACGGGGGGAACCCCCTTCCCCGGGGGAGTCCTCCAGGCTTCCCACGCGCTCCCCCCCCTCCCCACGGAAGGCCGCCCGGACCAGGCGCGCCCCCCCCAACCCACTCCCCAGGTGGGCATCCTCCAGCCCGCTCCCACGCGGGCTGAAACACACACGCACGCACGCACACACACACACGCAACCCACGCGGGCCGACCTCCACCAGTTCTGTGGCCGCCTCCCCGAGGAAGGCCGCCTGGACCAGGCTCCGCCCGTGGACATCCTCCAGCACTTTGTCCAGGGCGCTCTGCAAAGCGGGCAGCCGGCCGGCCTCACTCAGGACTAGCAGCCCGGCCAAGCACAGCAGCCAGGAGCGGGACATGGTCGCGTCTGGGGCGGCGGCTGGATGAGCTGGGAGGGTCATCGGCCGGCTCCCCCCACACCCCCGCCCCCCCCCCGCCCCTCCGGGGAGGCTGGGACGGAGGCGGGCGCCGCCGCCCTTGTTTACCGCGCGGGGAGGGGGCAAAGTCCACGCCGCCCCCTTAGAAGAGCACAGAATGACCCAGTTGGAAGGGAGCTGGGAGGTCATCTAGTCCAACCCCTTGCTCGAGCATGCGTCCCTGACAGACTCATAGAATGACCGAGTTCGAAGGGGCCTCGGAGGTCATCTAGTCCAACCCCCCTGCTCGAGCAGGAGACCCTGACAGAATCGTAAGGGAACAGAGTGGGAAGGGACCCTGGAGGTCATCTAGTCCAACCCCCAGCTCAAGCATGATTCCCTGACAGAATCATAGAATGACCGAGTTCGAAGGGGCCTCGGAGGTCATCTAGACCAACCCCAAGCTCGAGCATCAGAACTTGACAGAATCACAGAATGACCCAGTTGAAAGGGAGCTGGGAGGTCATCTAGTCCGACCCGCTGCTCAAGCAGGAGACCCTGACAGAAGCATAGAATGACAAGAGTTGGAAGCGAACTCGGAGGTCATCTAGCCCAACCCCCTGCTCGAGCAGGAGAACATGACAGAATCACAGATTTGGGAGGGGCCTCCAAGGTCATCTAGTCCGACCCCCTGCTCGAGCAGGAGAACATGACAGAATCACATATTCGGGAGGGGCATCGGAGGTCATCTAGTCCAACCCCCTGCTCGAGCAGAATCACAGAATCACCGAATTGGAAGGGACCTCAGAGGTCATCTAGTCCAACCCGCTGCTTGAGAACTTGACAGAATCATAGAATCACAGAGTCAGAAGGGACCCTCGGTGGTCATGTAGTCCAGCCCACTGCTCGAGCAAGAAACCCTTACACCATCACGGAATAAGAATTGGAAGGGACCTCGGAGGTCATCTAGTCCAACCCCCTGCTCAAGCAGAGACCCTGACATAATCACAGAATGACAAGTGTTGGAAGTGACCTCAGAGGTCATCTAGTCCAGCCCTCTGCTGGAGGAGGAAACATGACAGAATCACAGAATGACACAGTTGGAAGCGATCTCAGAGGTCATCTAGTCCAGCCCACTGCTCAAGCAGGAGACACTTGCAGAATCACAGAATCAGAGTCAGAAGGGACCCTGGTGGTCATCTAGTCCAGCCCACTGCTCAAGCAGGAGACCCTTCCAGAATCACAGAATCAGAGTCAGAAGGGACCCTGGTGGTCATCTAGTCCAGCCCACTGCTCAAGCAGGAGACCCTTGCAGAATCACAGAATAACAGAGATGGAAGGAGTCTTGGCGGTCATCTAGTCCCGCCCCCCCCCCCCCCCCCCGCCGACTGGAGCAGGAGAATTTCATAGAATCACAGAATGAGAGAGTCGGAAGGTTCCTCAGAGGTCATCTACTCCAACCCGCTGCTCAAGCAGGAGAACTGTGCAAGGGGGAAAGAAGTAGATGGATCCGGGTTGCGGATCGGTGAACAGACCCATCCAGGCTCTGAGGACCAAAGGCTGTAAATGGCTTTAAGAAGGGACTTCAATTCCCAGAATCCCCCAGCTGGTCTGAATGGGCTTTGACAGGCAGAATCCCCCAGCCGGCAATGGGGACTTTGATTCCCATAATTCCCCAACTGGCGCCGGTAGATTTTTGACCCCCAGAATCCCCCGCTGGTGCACTTCTACTCAACTTGAATTCCCAGAATGCCCTAGCCAGCAAAGGGGGGGGAGCTTGACTTGACTTTGACTCCCACAATTCCCCAGCTGGCCTGGCTGGATTCCGACTTCCAGAATCCCCAGCTGGTGGACTTCACCTGGACTTGAGTTCGATTCCCTGTCCCCCAGCCGGCGGTGGCGGAGTTCGACTCCCAGAATCCCCCAACAGGTGTGGGTGGCCTTTAATTCCCAGAATCCCCAGCTCTTGGACTTCAACTGGACTTGAGTTCCATTCCCAGAATCCCCCAGCAGGTGTGGGTAGATTTTTGACTCCCAGAATCCCTCAGCCGGAGTGAGTGGACTTCAACTCCCAGAATCCCCAGCCAGCATGGGTGGAGTTCAGCTCCCAGAATCCCCAGCTGGGGGACTTTGGACTCGAGACTCCCAGAATCTCTAGCCAGCGTAGTTGGACTTCAAATCCCAGAATCCCCCAGTGGGCATGCATGGATTTCAGCTCCCAGAATTCCCCACACAGCTGGGGGATTCTGGGAGTCGATGACCGGCTCTGAAATTGAGAAATATCGCACTCAACATAACAGGGCTGAGCTCAGATCCTCGGAGCAGCCTTTGGATTACAGAGCCCATGCTTCCCCCGCTAGGATGGCCGCGGATCCGGCTGACTGGGCACCGTGGGGCCTGCGAGCCGAGAGGCGCCGATTGGCAAAGCCTCGCGTTGGGAAGCCGGCGGCCTTCATCGACGAACTACCATTCCCAGAGATCCGCGCGCGAGAAAGAACAACGACAATAACAACAACAAAACAGCCTCTCAGGGAGGGCAGAAAAGTAGTCCCATCTCGCGAGGTTTCCCTCAGCGATGGAGGGGAGGGATTGAGGCAAAGAATGCGAGACGAATACACAAAAGAACTCTCTTTCCCGTCACGCCGTGCGGGGGGAGGAGGAAGCCTCGAGGGGCCACAGGCGCCCGCCTTCGGAACTGCGTCGGCGAGCTCTGTGGGGTGGGGGTGGGGGGGTCGCGGAGCAGTGAGGCGTCACTTCCGCTTCCTCAATCCGGGTCTTCCGACGACCACAATAATAATAAAGAAAAAGGGCCCGAGAGAGAGAGAGAGAGAGAGAGAGAGAGAGAGAGAGAGAGCCTCGCCCCGTCCGGCCGGAGAGAGGCGCGCAGGCGCGCGTCCGGACGGGGAAATGGGGGAGGGAGGAAGGAGGAGAAAGAGGAGGCGCGTGACGTCAGCGCGTGAGGTCACCTCTGGCGCCCGATGACGCGCCGCTGACGCGCCGCGCCTCCGCCACGGGGCCCGGACCGTCGCCGTTGTTGCTATGGCGACCCCGCCCGCCGGGTCAAGGGGTCACGGCGCGGCCTGGTGAGCGAGGCCCGCGGGGGAGGGGGGGGGTCCCGCGGCGGGGGTGGCGGGAGGGGTTCACACGTGGCGGGCGGGCGGGCGGGAGGGAAGGCGAGGCCTCCTCCGGACGCCAGTTCGGCGGGTGAGGGGCGTCGGGCCTAGCAGGCGGGGGAGGGGGGAGGAGGGAGGGAGAAGGGGAGGGGGGGAGCCTTGGGGGAGCGGGACCCCCGCCTCAAACAGCCAAGAAGGGAGGGAGGGGGGGCTGAGGGGAGGGGGCGCAGCAGGGCGGGGAGGGGGGGTCACTCTCCCCCCCTTGGGTGGGTTTTGGAGGCGGGGGTCCTGCTTCCTATAGGAGGGAGGGAGGGGCAGCTTTTGGGGGGGATTTTGAGGCGGGGGTCCCCCTTTTCAAGGGAGGGAGGGGCAGTTTGGGGGGGGCTGAGGAGGGTCCTGATTCCCAAGGGAGGGAGGGAGGGGCAGCTCTGGGGGGGTTGAGGCAGGGGTCCTGCTTCCCATAGGAGGGAGGGGCAGCTTTTGGGGGGCTTTGAGGCGGGGGTCCCCCTTCTCAAGGGAGGGAGGGGCAGTTTGGGGGTGGCTGAGGAGGGTCCTGCTTCCCAGGGATGGGAGGGAGGGAGGGGCAGCTCTGGGGGGGGGGGCTGAGGAGAATCCTGCTTCCCATAGGAGGGAGGGGCAGTTTTTGGGGGGGGCTTTGAGGCGGGGGTCCCCCTTCACAAGGGAGGGAGGGGCAGTTTGGGGGGGCTGAGGAGGGTCCTGCTTCCCAGGGATGGGAGGGGCAGCTCTGGGGGGGGGCTGAGGAGGATCCTGCTTCCCATAGGAGAGAGGGGCAGCTTTTGGGGGGGCTTTGAGGCGGGGGTCCCCCTTCTCAAGGGAGGGAGGGGCAGTTTGGGGGGGCTGAGGAGGGTCCTGCTTCCCGAGGGAGGGAGGGGCAGCTCTGGGGGGGTTGAGGCGGGGGTCCTGATTCCCATAAGAGGGAGGGGCAGCTTTTGGGGGAGGCTTTGAGGTGGGGGTCCCGCTTCTCAAGGGAGGGAGGGGCAGTTTGGGGGGGGCTGAGGAGGGTCCTGCTTCCCAAGGAAGGGAGGGAGGGGCAGCTCTGGAGGGGGGGTTGAGGCGGGGGTCCTGCTTCCCATAGGAGGGAGGGAGGGAGGGAGGGGCAGCTTTTGGGGGGGCTTTGAGGCGGGGATCCCCCTTCTCAAGGGAAGGGCAGTTTGGGGGGGGCTGAGGAGGGTCTTGCTTCCCAAGGAAGGGAGGGAGGGGCAGCTCTGGGGGGGGTTGAGGCGGGGGTCCTGTTTCCCATAGGAGGGAGGGAGGGAGGGGCAGCTTTTGGGGGGGCTTTGATTCGGGGGTTCCCCTTCTCAAGGGAGGGAGGGGCAGTTTTGGGGGGGCTGAAGAGGGTCCTGCTTTCCAAGGGAAGGGAGGGAGGGAGAAGGGGAGGGGGAGCCTTGAGCGGGACCCCTGCCTCAAAAAGGCAGCCAAGGAAGGAGGGGGTGGCTGAGAGGGGAGGGGCTCAGCAGGGCGGGGAGGGGGGCTCACTCCCCCCCCTTGGGTGGGTTTTTGAGGTGGGGGTCCTGCTTCCCAAGGGAGGGAGGGAGGGGCAGCTTTTGGGGGGGCTTTGAGGCGGGGGGTCCCGTTTCTCAAGGAGGGAGGGAGGGGCAGCTTGTGGGGGGAATTCCAGCAGGACCCCTGCCTCTAACGCCCCCCAAACGCGGCCCCTCCCCCCTCCCTTGGGAAGCAGGACCCCCGCCTCAAAAACCCACCCAAGGGGGGGAGTGCCCCTCCACCCCGCCCTGCTGAGCCCCCTCCTCTCTCAGCCCCCCTCCCTCCTTGGCTGCCTTTTTGAGGGCGGGTCCTGCTTCCCAAGGGAGGGTGGGGCAGCTATTTGGGGGGGGTTGAGGCGGGGGTCCTGCTTCCCAAGGGAAGGGGGGAGGGGCAGCTTTGGGGGGGCTTGAGGCGGGGGTCCTGCTTCCCAAGGGAGGGTGGGGCAGCTATTTGGGGGGGTGGGATTCCAGCCCTGCAGTGAGGTCTCTCGGGCCTCCCCCCACTCAAACTCTCCTGGGTGTGTGGGGGGGTCCTCCTTGGAGGGGGTTAATCTGCTTTTGGGGGGGGGTTTCTGGCCTGGGTTGGTGGACAAGGAAGGGGGGGATCACCCTCAGGAAGTTTGGCAGGTGGGGAGAGAGGGGAGGGAGGGAGGGAGCAAAAGAAAAAGAATGAGAAAGAGGAGGGAGAGAGAGAGAAAGAAAAAATGAAAGAGAATGAGAAAGAGGGAGAAAAGAGGTAGCACGATGAAGAGAAAGAATGAAAGAGGGAGGGAGAGAGGGAGAAGAGGGAATAAAAGGGAGAGAATGAGAGAAGGCATGAGAAAGAGGGAAAAAGCATGAGAAAGAGAAGAGAGACAATGAACGAGAGAAAGGAGAGACAGTGTGAATGAGAGAGAAATGAGAAAGAAAAAGAATGAGAAAGAGGAGGGAGAGAGAGAGAAAGAAAAAATGAAAGAGAATGAGAAAGAGGGAGAAAAGAGGTAGCACGATGAAGAGAAAGAATGAAAGAGGGAGGGAGAGAGGGAGAAGAGGGAATAAAAGGGAGAGAATGAGAGAAGGCATGAGAAAGAGGGAAAAAGCATGAGAAAGAGAAGAGAGACAATGAACGAGAGAAAGGAGAGACAGTGTGAATGAGAGAGAAATGAGAGAGAGAAAGAATGAAAGGTAGAGAGAAGAAAGAATGAGGGAGAGGGAGAAAAGAGAGAATGCGAGAGAAAAAGAGAGACAATGAAAGAGAATGAGAGGGAGAGAATGAGAGAAAGCTTGAGAAAGAGGGGGAAAAGACCACGAGGAAGAGAAGAGAGACAATGAGAGAGAGAAACGAGAGAGAGAAAAAGAAAGAATGAAACCTAGAGAGAAGAAAGAAGGAGAGGGAGGAAAGAGAAGGCGAGAGAAAAAGAGAGAGCGTGCTAAAGAGAAAGAGACAATGAAAGTAGCCTGAGGGGGGAGAGAAAGAAGAGGGAATGAAAGGTAGAGAGTGAGAGCCTAAGAAAGAGAAGAGAGACAATGAAGGAGAGAAAAAGAGAGACAATGAAAGAGAATGAGAGGGAGAGAGAAGGAGAGAAAGCTTGAGAAAGAGGGGAAAAAAGACCATGAGGAAGAGAAGAGACAATGAGAGAGAAATGAGAAAGAATGAAAAAAGAGAGAAGAGAAGAAAGAAGGAGAGGGAGAAAAGAGAAGGCGAGAGAAAAAGAGAGAGCGTGCTAAAGAGAAAGAGACAATGAAAGTAGCCTGAGGGGGGAGAGAAAGAAGAGGGAATGAAAGGTAGAGAGTGAGAGCCTGAGAAAGAGAAGAGAGACAATGAAGGAGAGAAAAGGAGAGACAATGAAAGAGAATGAGAGGGAGAGAGAAGGAGAGAAAGCTTGAGAAAAAGGGGGAAAAAGACCATGAGGAAGAGAAGAGAGACAATGAGAGAGAGAAATGAGAAAGAATGAAAGAAGAGAAGAAGAAAGGAGAGGGAGAAAAGAGAAGGCGAGAGAAAAAGAGAGAGCGTGATAAAGAGAAAGAGACAATGAAAGTAGCCTGAGGGGAGAGTGAAAGAAGAGGGAATGAAAGGTAGAGAGTTAGAGCCTGAGAAAGAGAAGAGAGACAACGAAGGAGAGAAATGAGAGAGATAAGGAGAACGAAAGGTAGAGAGAAGAAAGAAGGAGAAAGACAACGAAAGAAAGAGATGAGAAATGAAAGGTAAAGAGAAAGGAGAAAAGACGATGAAAGAAAGAAGGAGAGAAAAAAGCACAAGAAAGACAAAGACAGTCAAAGAAAGAATGAGAAACAAAATGAAAGAAAAAATGAGAAAAAGCACGAGAAAGAGACACAATGAAAGAATGAGAAAGGGGAAGAGAAAAAAGTGAGAGAATGAAAGAAAAAGAAAGTGAAAGAGACAATGAAAAGTAGAGAAGGAGCAAGAAGGAAAAAGAATAAAAGCTAGAATGAGAGAAATGAGAAAATAAAAGAGAAAATGAGAGAAAAAGCATGAGAAAGACAAAGAGAATTGAGAAAGAGAAAAAGAACATGAGAAAGAATGAAAGAGAAAAGAGCATGAGAGCATGAAAGGATGAGAGGAGAGGGATAAAGAGAAAGAATGAAAGCTAGAAGGAGAGAAGGAGAAAGAGACAGTAAAAGATAGATAAAACGAGAGAGAAAAAGCACGAGAGACACAAAGAATGAGAAGGGGAGAGACAACAGAAGAGAGAATGAAAGACAGAAAAAGAGAGCACGAGAGAAAGTCGGGACGATGAAAGGTAGAATGAGACGGAAAAAAGAAAGAAGGAAAGCCAGAAGGAGAAAGAGACCACGAAAGAGAGAGAAAAAAGAGAAAGCATGAGAAAGAGACACAAGGAAGAGAGAGCAGGAGAAAGAGAAGAGAGAAGGAAAGATAGAGGAAACGAGAGAGCGTGAGAGAGAAAGCGAAAGAGACAAGGAAAGGTCGAAGGAGAAAGAGGGAAGGAGAGAAGAAAAAAGAGAAAGAACGAAATAGAATGAGAGAGAGGGTGATTGGCAGGACTTGGGGCAGACTTGGGGAGGGGGGGGGTTGAATTTGGGGAGGGGGGGACTGACTGCCATCCTGGGGGAGGAGCTTTCCCCCCTTTGGTGGAGATGGGGGGGTCCCTTCCTCACGGGGGGGGGGGGAGGGATTGAATTTTGATTGGATAATCAGGTTCAACCCAGGTCTAAACCCTCAGCTGCAGCCGAATCCCAGGCTAGCAGGGCTGGAAGGGACCTCGGAGGTCATCTAGTCCAACCCCCTGGCCGAGCAGGAGACCCTTGAGAGAATGACAGCGTCGGAAGGGGCCTCGGAGGTCATCTAGTCCAACCCCTTGCTCAAGGAGGAGACCCTTCCAGAATCACGGGATGACAAGAGCTTGCAAGGACCTCGGAGGTCATCTAGTCCAACCCCCTGGCCGAGCAGGAGACCCTTGAGAGAATGACAGCGTCGGAAGGGGCCTCGGAGGTCATCCAGTCCAACCCCTTGCTCAAGGAGGAGACCCTCCCAGAATCGCGGAATGACAAAGAGTCGGCAGGGGACCTCGGAGGTCATCTAGTCCAACCCCTTGCTCAAGGAGGAGACCCTTCCAGAATCACGGGATGGCAAGAGCTTGCAAGGACCTCGGAGGTCATCTAGTCCAACCCCCTGGCCGGGCAGAGACACCGTGACACAAATTGCAGAGGTGGAAGGGACCTCGGTGGTCATCTAGTCCAACCCCCTGCTCCATGACAAGACAGGGGAACTCGTCAAATTTGCAGATGACCCCAAGCGGGCAGGAGCAGCTGACCCCCCACCCCCCACCCCAGAAGACAAACTCGGGATCCCCAAAAGATCTTGAGAAACCCCGAACGATGGGCCCTCTCCGACAAAACGAGTTGTCCATGTGGAGAAGAGCAAAGTTTTACATTTAGGCAGGGAAAAATCAAAAGATATACAAGTTTTGAAGAAGAGACTGGACAGCCCGTTGTCTGAAATGGTCTGGGGTTTCCTGCCTGCGCAGGGGGTTGGACTAGATGACCTCCAAGGTCCCTTCTAACATCATCATCATCATCATTATTATTATGAAGAGACTGGACAGCCATTTGTTTGAAATGGTATAGGGTTTCCTGCCTGGGCAGGGGGTTGAACTAGATGACCTCTGAGGTCCCTTCCCACTTGATGATGATGATGATGATTATTTATTATTATGAAGAGACTGGACAGCCATTTGTCTGAAATGGTATAGACTAAGAGTTTCCTGCCTGAGCAGGGGGTTGGACTAGATGACCTCCAAGGTCCCTTCCGACTTTATTATTATTAGTATTATTAGTATTATTATTATTACAGATGTTATTACAGGTATCGTCGCAGGATGGAGGCAGTTCCTAGTAAGGCCGCCTTTTGCAATTGACTAATGGAGAATTTGTCAATGTTGTTGTTGTTGTTGTTATTGTTAAAGAGACTGGACAGCCATTTGTCTGAAATGGTACATAGGGTTTCCTGCCTGAGCAGGGGGTTGGACTAGATGACCTCCCAGGACCCTTCTAACTTAGTGATCCTGTAATTCTGTAAGGCAGCGGTTCTCCACCTGTGGGTCGGGACCCCATTTGGGGGTCGAACGACCATTTCACGGGGGTCGCCGAACAACGCCGTCCGCCATTTTTTCCCTCCTTTTCCTTAGCTGTGCTCCTCCCTTTTATTCTATTGGCTTTGGAAAGCCAATAGAAGAGACTCTCTTGAATAGAGTCTAATTCTATTGGCTTTCCAAAGCCAATAGGAGTTGTCCAGGCTGTCTCTGCCCTGCTGAGCCCGCCCAAAGTCCCAGTCTGCAAACGGTGCTGCGCCAGTTGAGTAGTCCTCGACTTACGACCGGTGGAGTAGTCCTCGACTTACGACTGGTGGGGGGGGGGTCGCGGCATTAAAACTGAACTGAGAGGATCCCAGGCCCGGAGACGAAAACAGAACGAAGAACGGCTGCAGGATTTGGGGGTCTGTCTGGCTGGTCTAAAGAAAAGAAGAAAGAGGGGAGACAGGATAGCAGATCTTCCAGTATTTGGGGGGGCTGCCCCGTCGTTCACCAAAGCACCAGAGGGCAGGGCGAGAAACGAGGGTTGGAAACGGAGCAAAGAGAGAAGCAACCCTGGAAGGAAGGAGAAACTTCCTGACGGGGAGGACGCTGAACCGGTGGAACTGCTTGCCACCGGAAGCTGGGGGTTGCTCCCTCGCTGGAGGATGTATCAGGAGAGACTGGACAGTCACTTGTCTTGAGAGGGTGTAGGGTCTCCTGCTTGAGCCGGGGGGCTGGACTAGAGGACCTCTGAGAGTCCCTTCCGACTCTGTGATTCTATGATTCTGTCAGGGTCTCCTGCTTGAGCCGGGGGCTGGACTAGATGACCTCTGAGGTCTATTCTATACTATTCTTATTTTTATTCTATTCTTATTCTTATTTCTATTCTTATTTATTCTGATTTCTATTATTTATTCTGATTTCTATTCTTATTTATTATTTCTATTCTATTCTTATTCTTATTTTTATTCTATTCTATTATTCTGATTTCCATTATTCTGATTTCTATTATTTATTCTGATTTCTATTATTCTGATTTCTATTATTTATTCTGATTTCTATTCTTATTTATTCTTATTCTATTCTATTCTTATTTTTATTCTATTCTATTCTTATTCTTATTTCTGTCCTTATTTATTCTTATTTCTATTATTTATTCTTATTTCTATTATACTCTACTCAATATTCTATTCTATATTCTATTCTTTATTCTATTCTATTCTTTATTCTATTCTGTATTGTATTCTATATTATATTTATTCTGTTCTGTATTCTATTCTATTCTTTATCCTTTATTCTATTCTATTCTTTATTCTATTCCATATTCTATTCTATTTATTCTATTCTACTGAATTCTATTCTATTCTATATTCTATTCTTTATTCTATTTATTCTATTCTTTATTCTATTCTTCACTATCCTATTCTGTTTTCTCTCATTCTGTCTATACTTCTTAGTATAGAAAAAACTCTGCTTGCGCAGGGGGTTGGACTAGAAGACCTCAAAGGTCCCTTCCAGCTCCTATTCTAACTCTAGTCTAATCTAGTCTAGTTTAGTCTATAGTCTGTTCTATTCTATTTTAATTCTATTCCTATTTTTATTCTATTCTATTCCTACTTTATTCTTTCTCCTATTCTATTTTATTGTAATCAATTCTATACTCCATTCTATTTCTATTCTGTTCTGTTTCTATTCTATTTCTATTCTATTTTATTCTATTTCCATTCTATTCTATTTTAATTCTATTCTATTCTATTCTATTCCATTTCTATTCCTATTCCTATCCTGTTCTACCTATTCTATTTCTATTTCTATTTCTATTCTATTTCTATTCTAGTCTATTCTAATTCTATTCCTATCCTGTTCTACCTTGGAGGTCATCTAGTCCAACCCCCTTTCTTGAGCAGGAGATCCTTACAGAATCAAGAGGCTGGTCCTCAAGGGGCTTTAGCTTTTGTTTTTGTTTGTTTCCCCCCCCCCCCCCCGTGTGAAAAAAATAATATATAAAGCAAGATTTGGCTGAGGGGCAGAAGGAGAGTGCTCCCGAAGGATCAGATTTCGTTTCCCTTCGAGTTCATTTCTTCTGTTATTTCTCTTGCCCCCCTTCAATTTATGCAGGGACTTTCAGGAAAGGCAAAAGTCAAATCAACGGACCGAAAGCACACAATTTATCGCTCCAGGCTGGGATTCAAAACGGCTCTCCAGTTCCCACAAATGCAAATTGGAGGGATTCTCCAGGTGAGTTGGAGGGATTTTTGATGGTGCGTTTTTCTCTCTTTCTCTCTCTCTCTCTCTCTCTCTCTCTCTCTCTCTCTCTCTCTCTCTCTCTCTCTCTCTCTCTCTCTGTTTTTCTCTTTTTCGGTCTCTTTCTCTTTTTCTATCTCTCTCTTTCTCTTTTTCTCTGTCTCTCTCTCTCTGTCTCTCAGTCTCTTGTCTCTCTGTCTCTTTTTCTCTCTCTGTCTCCCTTTTTCTCTCTGTCTGTCTCTCTTTTCTCTTTCTGTCTCTCAGTCTCTTTCTGTTTTTCTCTCTGTCTCTTTCTCTTTCTCACTCTCTATCTCTCACTCCGTCTCCCTTTCTGTCTCTCTCTCTCCATCTCTTTCTCTCTCTCCTCTCTCTCTCTCTCTCTCTGTTTTTCTCTTTTTCTTTCTGTCTCTCTCTTTCTGTCTCTGTCTCTGTCTTTTTCTGTCTCTTTCTTTTTCTCTCTTTCTCTTTCTCTCTTTCTCTGTCTCTTTTCTCTCTCTGTCTCTGTCTTTTTTTCTCTCTCTGTCTCTCTCTGTCTCCCTTTTTCTCTCTGTCTCTCTGTCTCTCTCTCTCTGTTTTTCTCTTTTTCTGTCTCTTTCTCTTTTTCTGTCTGTCTCTTTCTCTCTGTGTCTCTCTTTTTCTCTGTGTCTCTCTTTCTCTGTCTCTTTTTCTCTCTCTCTTTCTCTCTGTCTCTTTCTCTCTCTCTTTCTCTCTCTGTCTCTTTCTCTTTCTCACTCTCTATCTCTCACTCTGTCCCCTTTTTCTCTTTATGTCTGTCTGTCTGTCTCTCTCTCTCTTTCTCTCTCTCTCTCTCTCTTTTTCTCTTTACATATACATTTATTGTGCTTTATCTTTATCAGCGGGAATAAAAGAATAAAAAAGGAATGCCAAAAGAGAAAACAAAACGTACATCCATCAGTCATAATAACAAAAGGGGGAAAAATGTGTACATGAAATGAGGGGAAAAAATGAAAGACAAAATGATCCAAACATCACGACGTCTGTGTGTGTGTGTGTGTGTGTGTGTGTGTGTGTGTGTGTGTGTGTGTATGTATATGTATATATATATATGTGTTTTCTGAGGTTTTCGTGGGTGTTTGTATGTACGTCTTTGGTTATTCGGGTTTTCTCCCGCGTAAAATTGGAAGTGTCTTGGCGACGTTTCGATGAAGTCTCATTCGTCATCTTCAGGCTGGTGTTTTCGGCTTCGTGCTTCTAGGAGCAATGTGAACATTGCTTCTAGAAGCACAAAGCCGAAAACACCAGCCTGAAGATGATGAATGAGACTTCGTCGAAACGTCGTCAAGACACTTTCAATTTGATGCGGGAGAAAACCCGAATAACCAAAGACATACACATATATATGTAGGTAGGTAGGTAGGTAGGTAGGTAGGTAGGTAGGTAGATAGATATAGATATATACACATACAAACATATACATATACATATATATATGTGTGTGTGTGTGTGTGTATGTGTGTGTGTGTGTATAATATATACATATACACACACACACACACACACACACACACACCCCACATGTATATTTCCCCAAATATATACATGTATACATACATATACATACATTCATACATATAAATATACATATATATCCCTTATATTTCCCCAAATAAGACCGGGCTGTATATTAATTTTTGCTCGAAAAGATGCATTAGGGCTTAATTTCCTGGTTAGGTCTGTCTGTCTGTCTGTCTATCATCTACCTACCTACCTAACTACCTACCTACCTATCTATCTATCTTATCATCTCTCTCTCTGTCATCTATTTATTTCTCTGTATTTTTCTCATATATATATATATATATATATATATATATATATATATATATATATATATGTAGGTCTTTGGTTGTTCGGGATTTCTCCCGCGTAAAATTGGAAGTGTCTTGGCGACGTTTCGACGAAGTCCCATTCGTCATCTTCAGGCTGGTGTTTTCAGCTTCGTGCTTCGTGCTTCAGCTTCGTGCTTCGTGCTGCTCGAAGCACGAAGCTGAAAACACCAGCCTGAAGATGACGAATGGGACTTCGTCGAAATGTCGCCAAGACACTTCCAATTTTACGCGGGAGAAAACCCGAACAACCAAAGACCTACCTATATATACACACACACACACACTCACATATACATATACATACATACACACACATATATGTATATCATATCATCTATCTATATTGATAGTTTATATCTGTCATCTATATTGTTTCTGTTTGTCTCTGTCTGTGTGTGTGTCTCTCTCTCTCTCTGTGTGTGTGTGTGTGTGTGTGTGTGTGTCTGTATAAAATCTGTCCGTCCTATCTATTTATCTATCTATCTATCTGCTCGTGCCATTCCTGCCCCTCACACACACACACACACACACACACACACACACACACACACACGGGCCAGGCCGGGCCACCAAGCAATAGCATCCCCAATATTTCCCCCCTTCCCAACGGATGTATCCATAAGCATTTCCTCTCTATCTCAAAGGGGGGTGGGTGGGAGATGGGGGGGAGACAGCCCGCACGCCCCCCCCTTGGACCTTTCCTTAGGCCCCAAAACGGTCCCGTATTTAGGGCCTGAACTGGACCTGGGAAAGGGGAGCCCGGCAAGCTGTGTGCCCTCTTTGGCACCGCCCGATGGGTTTCGTAGTGCCTCGGCGCCGGCGGTTCAATGCAGACTTTGTTTTCTTTTGTGGTTTCGTTTTATCCCCCCCGCACCCCAAAAAAATATCAGCGTCTGAATTTTGATCCCGTGGATCCCCGAGGATGCTGCGACGGTCGCGGGGGTGGAAAAACGGTCCTCGGTTCCCAGCGGCGGCGCCCTGGTCGTCCCTGTGAGCAGTCGCGCGGCGGCGGCGGCGACGACGTCGTGAGTCGAGGCCCCGCAGGCTAAGACGATTTGTCCGCCCTCGGAAAGTCCCCGTTCGCGTCTCTCCGCCGGGACGGTGAGCCGGGAGGGCGTGACTTGGCCGGCCGGCCGCCCGATGGGTTTTGTAGTTCCTCCCTCCAGCAGGGGAACGCAGGTGTGTTTTTGTTTGTTTGTTTGTTGGTTGGTTTTCCCTCCGAAGCAGGTGACGTTTGAGCTGGTCGTCCTCGTCTTCCTCCCCAAGGAGCTCCCCCCCCCAAAAAAAATCACAAAGGGGTCCCTGGAGGTTGTGATGGAGAACTACGAGCTGGTCACTTCACTGGGTAAGAGCCAAACTGGGGGTGGGGGGGCGTTCCTAGGGGCAAGGGGAGGCACCTCGCTTGGCGTCCAGGCAGTGCTGGGTTTGAGGGATGCTCTTTTCTCCGGACTGGCTGCTTTCGGGGATGGGGGTCAGATGCCAGGCTCGAGGGGGGGGGTCAAAGGGCAGAGGGTCTTCCCTGCCAAACACAGACCGGAGCGGGGGGGGGAGAGTGTCAGGGTTGTCCTCCTCCCCCTCCTCCTCCGATTCCCTCTTCTCTTTCTCCTCCCCTTCTTCCTTCTCCTCAAACCCCTTTCTTGCACTGATGGCGTTACCTAGTTTGGTAATGAAAGGTCTCCAAGAAAACCATCAAACTCAGAGAGCACCGAGGACCCCACAGACCTTTTCCTTCTCCTCCTCCTCCCGCTCCCCTCCCTCTCCCTCCTCTTCCTCCTCCTCCTCACCCTCTCCTTTCTTGCACGGATGGTATTACCTAGTTTGATAATGAAAGGTCCTCAAGAAAACAACCAAGCTCAGGACCCTTACAGTTCCTGTTCCTCCTCCTCCTCCTCCTCCAACCTCACTCCCTTCCAGCACTGATGGTGTTGCCTAGTTGGGTCACGAGACGTCTGCAAGAAAACCACCCAGCTCAGAGAGCACCGAGGATCCCGCAGTCTCTGTCTCCTCCTCCTCCTCCTCCTTTTCTTCTTCTTCTTCTCCTTCTTCTCCTTCTTCTTCCTCCTCCTCCTCCTCCAACCTTTCCAGCACTGATGGTGTTGCCTAGTTGGGTCACGAGACGTCTGCAAGAAAACCACCCAGCTCAGAGAGCACCGAGGATCCCACAGTCACTGTCTCGTCTTCTTCTTCTTCATCATCTTCTTCTTCTTCCTCTTCCTCTTTTTTTTCCTCCTTCCCCTTCTTCTTCTTCTTCTTCTTCTTCTTCTTCTTCTTCTTCTTCTTCTTCTTCTTCTTCTTCTTCTTCTTCTTCTTCTTCTTCTTCTTCTTCTTTCTTCCTCTTCCTCTTCTTCTTCTTTCTTCCTCTTCCTCCTCTTCTTCTTCTTTCTTCCTCTTCCTCTTCTTCTTCTTCTTCTTCCTCCTCCTCCTTCTCCTCCCCTCCTCCTCCTCCTCCTCCTCCTCCTCCTCCCTCTCTCCCATCCAGCACTGATAGTGTTGCCTAGTTGGGTCACAAGACGTCTGCAAGAAAACCACCCAGCTCAGAGAGCTCCGAGGATCCCACAGTCACTGTCTCGTCTTCTTCTTCTTCATCTTCTTCCTCTTCCTTTCTCCTCTTCCTCCTCCCCTCCTCCTCCTCCTCCTCCTCCTCCTTCTCCTTCTTCTTCTTCTTCTTCCTTCTCCTCCTCCTCCTCCTCCAACCCTTCCAGCACTGATGGTGTTGCCTAGTTGGGTTGCGAGACGTCTGCAAGAAAATCACCCAGCTCAGAAAGCACCGAGCACCGACAGTCTTCCTCCTCCTCCTCTTCTCCACACATCCCTCCCTTCTAACACTGATGATGTTCCCTAGCTGGGTCATGAAATGTCTGCAAGAAAACCACCCAGCTCAGAGAGCACCGAGGACCCCACGGTCTTTTCTCCTCCTCCTCCTCCTCCTCCTCCTCCTCCTCCCCCTCCCCCCCCATAGGTGGGACAGCTGGCTATTTTCTCCCCCCCCCCGCCTTTGCGAGGTGGTGACCCGCCCGGTTCTGACCTTTCCCCAGGCTATCCGGTTCTCAAACCCGATCTCCTGTCTCGGATCGAGCGGGTCGGAGAGCAGTGCCTCGGGGACCAGCTGGAGTCGAGCCGAGGGATCCCGACCGATCCGTGTGCAGGTACGTTCGGCGGGCCGAGTCCCACGCCGACCAAACCCCCCCGTCCGTGCGGGATAACGCCCTTATTTCTTTTTTTTAATTGGGCGAGTGCAGACCCTGCGATTTGTCGGGCCCAATTTAACCCGAAGGGCAGAAGAATAGAAGGGACCCCTGGAGATCTTCTAGTCCAGCCCCCCCTGCTCCAGCCTGAGACCCTTACAGAATCGCAGACTTTGGGCCAGTCGCCAGGCGACGGGGAATTATAGTCCCGCCTCAGGCGTGAAAGCCGACTGGGTGACTTTGGGCCAATCACCAGGAGACTGGGAATTCTAGTCCCGCCTCAGGCAGGAAAGCCGGCTGGGTGACTTTGGGCCAATCACCAGGAGACTGGGAATTCTAGTCCCGCCTCAGGCAGGAAAGCCGGCTGGGTGACTTTGGGCCAATCACCAGGAGACTGGGAATTCTAGTCCCGCCTCAGGCAGGAAAGCCAGCTGGGTGACTTTGGGCCAATCACCAGGCGACGGGGAGTTCTAGTCCCGCCTCAGGCAGGAAAGCCGGCTGGGTGACTTTGGGCCAATCACCAGGCGACGGGGAGTTCTAGTCCCGCCTCAGGCAGGAAAGCCGGCTGGGTGACTTTGGGCCAATCACCAGGCGACAGGGAGTTCTAGTCCCGCCTCAGGCAGGAAAGCTGGCTGGGTGACTTTGGGCCAATCACCAGGAAACTGGGAGTTCTAGTCCCGCCTCAGGCAGGAAAGCCAGCTGGGTGACTTTGGGCCAATCGCCAGGCGACGGGGAGTTCTAGTCCCGCCCAGGCAGGAAAGCCAGCTGGGTGACTTTGGGCCAATCGCCAGGAGACTGGGAATTATAGTCCCGCCTCAGACGTGAAAGCCGGCTGGGTGACTTTGGGCCAATCGCCAGGCGACGGGGAGTTCTAGTCCCGCCTCAGGCAGGAAAGCCAGCTGGGTGACTTTGGGCCAATCGCCAGGAGACTTGGAATTATAGTCCCGCCTCAGACGTGAAAGCCGGCTGGGTGACTTTGGGCTAATCGCCAGGCGACGGGGAGTTCTAGTCCCGCCTCAGGCAGGAAAGCCAGCTGGGTGACTTTGGGGCAATTGCCAGGCGACGGCAGGTGACTTTGGGCCAATTGCCAGTTCTAGTCCCGCCTCTCTCTCTCTCTCAGCCCAGCCCAGCTAAAACGGGGCGTTCGCAAATCCAGGCTGCCTCGTGGGCTTGGCGGCACCCGGGGAGGGGTGGGGGTGGGGGTGGGACGAGCCTCTCTTCCCCCGTCCTTCCAGAACATTCCGTGGAGAAGATCGACGGGCTCACCCGGTCCTTTTGGGGATCTCTTTCTCTCTCCCTCCTCCCCCCCCCAGGCTACCGTTTCTTCAAACCCGAGAGCCTTTCGTGGATCGAACGCTGGGAGGAACTCGGGGTGACCGACCGTCAGAAGCTGGAGGAAGGCAAGTTGTGCGCAGGCGCCTGCCAAGGTAGGCAAGAGCAGGCGGCGCCTGGTTTCCTGGTGGACCCCGCAGTCCTCCTCTCCACAAACCTTTCCTTCTAGCACTGATGATGTTACTTAGCTGGGTCATGAAACGTCTGCTAAACACCCGTCTCCGCCCCCCCCCCCAAGCTCAGAGAGCACCAAGGAGCCCACAGTTCTCCCCCCCTCCTCTTCTCTAAAATCCCCCCTCCCTTCTAGCACTGATGACGTTCCCTAGTTGGGTCATGAGACGTCCGCAAGGAAAACCGCCCGGCTCGGAGCTCCCCCGAGGACTACACAGTTGAGGAGACATTTAGTGATTTTGAGCTGGTTTCAGAGAGAACAAAGTGAAGGGAGATTGATTACACACACACACACACACACACACACACACACACACACACACACACACACACACACTGGTTGCCAGAAACCATTCCGGGCTCTGTCCAAAAGGGCCAGCAGTCATCTTCAGCCAGCAATGAGGGCATTGATTGCATTGAATTGAATTGAAATGCATTGCATTGCATTGCATTACGTTGAAATGCAATGAATTGAATGAAGTTGAAATGCATTGAGTTGAAATGCATGGAATTGAATTGAAATCATTGAATCGCATTAAATGGAAAGCATTGAACTGAATTGAATTGAAATGCATTGAATTGCATTGCATTGAACTGAATTGAAGTGAAATGCATTGAATTGCATTGCATTGAACTGAATTGAAGTGCATTGAATTGCATTGCATTGAACTGAATTGAGTTAAATTAAATTGGAATGCATTGAATTGAACTGAGTTGAGTTAAATTAAATTGAAATTGCATTGCATTGAACTGAATTGAGTTAAATTAAATTGAAATGCATTGAATTGCATTGAATTGAACTAAATTGAAATGCATTGAATTGCATTGCATTGAACTGAATTGAGTTGAAATGCATTGAATTGCATTTCATTTAACTGAATTGAATTGAAATGGATTGAATTGCATTGCATTGCTGAATTGAATTGAAATGCATTGAATTGCATTGCATTGAATTGAATTGAGTTAAATTAAGTTGAAATGCATTGAATTGCATTGAACTGAATTGAATTGAAATGCATTGAATTGCATTGCATTGAACTGAATTGAGTTAAATTAAGTTGAAATGCATTGAATTGCATTGCATTGAACTGAATTGAATTGAAATGGATTGAATTGAAATGCATTGAACTGAATTGAATTAAATTGAAATCCATTGAATTTCATTGCATTGAACTGAATTGAGTTAAATTAAATTGAAATGCATTGAATTGAATTAAATTGAAATGCATTGCATTGAAATGAAATCATTGAATTAAATTGAAATCATTGAATTGAATTAAATTGAAATGCATTGAATTGAATTAAATTGAAATCATTGAACTTAATTAAGCTGAAATGCATTGAATTGCATTGCATTGAAATGAAATGAATTAAATTAAATTGAAATGCATTGAATTGAATTGAATTGAAATCATTGAATTGAAATGAATTTCATTGAATTGAAATGCATTGAATTGAATGAAATTGAAATTGAATTGAATGAAATTGAAATCATTGAATTGAATGAAATTGAAATCATTGAACTGAATTGCATTGAACTGAATTGAATTGTATTGAATTCTTGATTTGGCCAAGCGTGGATTAGACACGCCAGAAATTTGCCTCCAGTACATGCAAAGCAATAGAGAGAATAATCGCAATATCAATAAAAGCGGGAATAGAAGATAATGTAAAGGAGGAATAATATAAAGGTCGTCCTTGACTTACCACCACAACTGAGCCCAAAATTTCCCTCGCGAAGCAAGACAATTGCGAGATGAATTTTGCCCCGTTTTTACCACCTTTCTGGCCACGGTCGTTAAGTGAATCACTGCAGTTGATTGGGGCGTGAGGACTGAGCGATTAAAGATGCCGAACTAAAGCCGACAGCCCCGTGGATGGGGCGAGCTCTCGTCCTCACCTCCGCTCCTGCCCGCCTAGCAGTTCAAAAGCATGTAAATGCGAGTAGACGAATAGGTACCACTTCGCTGGGAAGGTATCATCCTTCGGCGCACTTTTGTCATAGAGCCATGCCGGCCACGTAATATCGGCGAGTCTTCGGACAACGCCAGCTTCCTTGGGCAGGAAAGGGAAATGAGCGCCACGCCCTAGAGTCAGCCACGCGCGTGGGGGGAAACCATTACCTTTTACGTAGACCTTAGTCGGAAAGGTGTGGAAAATAAAACGACATCAACTACACTAGACCGGCGTTCCCCGTCCTTTCTGGCTTGACGGCAGGGCGCCCGGGGGGGGGGGATGGTTTCGTGTCTGTGGCAGGCACGCGGGCGGGAGAGCCTGTCGCTCAAAACGAGGGGAACTTCACGCGCAAGCATGAGAATTGGTGCGCTCGCATATGCCATTGCTCGCTGGTGGGTGGCCCACTTCCAAATGGTAGTGCGCCGCAGCCCGAGGGTTGGGGACCCCCTGCACTATTTCATTTCTTTTTTTGTGTGTGTCTCCCCCTCCCTCCTTTTTGTCCACTCTGGAACAGCCGCTGGACGCAGCAAAGCCATCAAGGAAGAAGAGGGCGGCCAGAAGGGCTTTGTGGCCAGCTTGGAACGTTACCAGCTTTTCCCCGAGAGTTCCCGGGCGGGGCTCTTCCTAGCCCCCAATGCCGGTCAACTGAGAACCCAGACCCGGGTCAAGAAAGAGGAAACGGCCTCCTGCGAGCCCAGTCTCGGCGGCCCCGGGCGCCCCTCCCAGGGCCTGGGCTCCGGCCCCTTCACCTGCGTGGTGTGCGGCAAGTGCTTCCGACAGAAGCAGGGGCTGATCACCCACGGGCGCATCCACACCGGCGAGAAGCCCTACCCCTGCCTGGAGTGCGGCAAGCGATTCCGCCAGCGCCCCAACCTGCTGACCCACCAGCGGGTCCACACCGGCGAGCGCCCCTTCCCCTGCCTGCGCTGCGGCAAGCGCTTCAGCCAGAAGGCCAACCTGGCGGCCCACCAGCGCACCCACGCGGTGCAGGAGGGGCTGATCGCTCCCGAGCCCAAGGTGCCGGCGCCGCGGGGCAGCCGCTCCACCGAGAAGCCCTTCCCCTGCAGCGTCTGCGGCAAGAGCTTCAGCCAGCGGCCAAACCTCATCACCCACCAGCGCATCCACACCGGCGAGAAGCCCTTCCCCTGCACCGAGTGCGGCAAGCGGTTCAACCAGCGGGCCAACCTCATCACCCACCGGCGCATCCACTCGGGGGAGCGCCCCTTCCCCTGCGCCACCTGCGGGCGTCGCTTTAGCCAGAAGGGCAACCTCGCGGCCCACCAGCGCACCCACTCCCAGCAGCGGCCCCACGCCTGCTCCTGCTGCCCCAAACGCTTCAAGGGCGAGTCGGCGCTGCGTGCGCACCAGCGTACCCATCGGCAGGTGCTGGGCCCCGATCCACTGACTAGCACTCTCCTGGCTGCCCCTGCCCTCCAACAAGCCCTCCCGGGGGACCCTGCGTCGGCCGCCCAGCGGGCCACGCCGGTCCCCCGCCCGGATCTGCCTGGAGACCCCTCTCCCAGTGTCCACCGACCGGCCCCCTCCGGGCAACATGGGGCCCCTCATGGGCAGAGTCTTCCCGCGGACCCGGCCCCTGGCCCGCACACGGCCGGCCCCTCGGGGCACCTCCAAGGGGTGTCCCCCAACTCGGAGCAGGGCCCGAAGCTGAGCGCCCCGCCGGCCGTTCTGGATCCCCACTTAGAGATGCTGCATTGCCAACGCCGGCTGGGCCTACCGATGCTCCCCACCTCCAGCGCCCACTCGGGAATGCCCATGGGGCAGTCCCCTCCCGTCACCTCCAAGCCCAAGGGGTTGTCTGCCACCCCGCGGCCCACCGCCACCGTGGAAGCCCCGAGCGAGATGCTCCACTGCCTCTGCCACGCCGGCAGAGCCTCGTTGGTCATTCCGCACCCACCACATCTGGGGCAGCTGCAGCCCAGCAACAGAGACGCCCCCGGCCGCGCCTGGCTGGGCCTCCCCTGCCCGACTCGCACCCTTCAGCTTCAGCAGAGCGGGCAGCCGCATCCAGCCGCCCCTAACCCCAGACTATGTTCGATTCCCGATTCTTTGCGGTAACTTCCCTGCGTTGTGCGAGCACAGATTGGCTGGGGCTGGACTCCCCTCGGATCCCCAACCCCCCGTGGGGCAGACCACGGGGTTTATGCATGTATCCTGGACCGTGACGCCCCTGTCTGCCCCCTCCTGTTCTAGGGACACAAACTGAGCCTCTTTGGACCCGGCCAAGACTCTTTCCGTCTCAAGAGGCAACCCATCCTTCCGGCAAGGGCACTCTCCCCCCCCCCCCAAAGTGGCACATGGCCGGAGGACGCAAGCCGTGCCCACCTCCTTATTTTACCCCCGCGCCCTTTGTAACTCCCTGGACGCCACTTGTCTACTCCCCAACAGCGGAAGGGAAGAACGAGAACTCGGCGGCAGTGCAAAGAGGGTGACCTTGCCCATCCGTGTAGACGAAAACTTGACTGACGGCGGTACCCCCCTCCATAAACCCTGGTTGTGGACCCGGGTACGGCTCCCCGTACACCCTTCAAAGATGGGTCTGGTCTGGCTTGCCTCTGCCTGCCATCACGGCTTTGCAAAGCCATCTTGTAGACTCCGGAGAGCCCGTTGCTTTCCTCCATGCGGGAAAAATCGAAACAACTCGTTCGAGAAATGGGACCATCGGCATCGCCGTTACGCAAACCGGATGGTTGAACTCTTGCCAGCAAGCGAGTGCCGGCTTCGTGCCAAGGGGAACAGGCCTGCTGTCGGGCTCCCTGTAAATCCATCGGGGGTGATTGACAGGACTTTTGGACTTTTCTGGGGAGGGAGGGATTTGGGGAAAAAGACTTTGGGAAGGGAGACAGCTGGATCCCCTGTCCTGCCTGGCACTCAACTCCGAGAGTTTTTGAATCCCAAGCAAAGCCACGTTCTCCCTCCAGCTTAGCCCTGCAGGGGGGGGTACAATGTGGGGCTGCCTTCGGGGTGTGTGTGTGTGTGTGTTCAAAGGCAGAAGGAACCACTACTCTCCTCCAGCCACTGGATTAGCAAGGTCTGACGCTCGCAGAGGGCCCGACACCAAAGAGGTTGGATTGTGCTGGGGCTGGAAGACAGAGGTGTGTGTGTGTGGGGGTCCTCGCACAAAAGGGGGTGGGCAGAACGAAGCAGAAGCACTTTAGAATGACCCGTTGGCGCCTGGACTCCCCAACCACGGGGCACCCACGAGGCCGGGTCTCTGCCCTGGCACGGGACCGCCCGTCTTACTCTGCCGGAAGAACGTGTGTGTGTGTGTGTGTGAGAGAGAGGGGATCTGTGCCTTAAGCTGGGGGGGGGCCTTCCTGGAAGGAAAGGGGAGGGAGGGAAGGTGGATGCTAAGATGGTCCACCACACAAGGGCTGCGGGTCGTGGCTTAGGATGGAGAGGAAGGAAGCAGAGAAATGGGGAGAAAAAATAAAAAAACTCTGGTCTTCGAAGGGCGAAGCCGCCGAGGTTGATGGGGGGGCGGCGGTGAGAGCTTCCCCCTTCCCCTGGCCCAGCGTCTCTGGCATATCTGACGCCCGTTGAGCTAGGCTGATGTCGGGCAGACGTGGCACGGATTCTATCCGGGGTCTTACGACGAAGGGTGCGGCTGAGCGCGTAAACGACGCGAGAAGGGAGGACCCGTTTCTTAGTTTTGTGCAGATGGGGTGGGGGGCCCCGGACATTTGATTGGCACACGGCAGCTGTTCGTACGCTGCTGGGCGGGCGGGGAGGGGGGTGCCCTCCCTCCCGCCGGCAGCTTTGCTAGCCCTCCAGCCGTTTGCTTCCTTTGCCTGGGGACTCTTTCCCTGTATGTGTGTGTATGGTGTGTATGTGTGTGTGTGTATTTGTCTAAGTAGGGCCTTGCCCGGCGTTGCACAGCCCTCCGGAAGTTAGAAAATCCTTTTTTTAAAAAAAAAAAAACCAGGGCTGTGAGTCAGGAGCTGAGAGGCCCAGCACCACCTCCATCTGGGTCTCGGGGCCCAAAGGGGGTCCCCGTTTTTGGAAAAAGTTGCGACTTCTATTTGTTGAGTTGCCGTGCTCGGAAAACGGCTGTCAGATAGGGTTGAGTTGGCCCGTCGGCCCGACTCTGGCTAGGGCAGGATACAAGCATTGCCCCCCCACCTTCCCTGCCAATTGTTGGGTGGTCCTTGAATTCTGACCTCGGTTTTCCCTCCCTCAGTGTCGACGGCAAAAGGGAGCGAGCGACAGAGTTGGGGAACGGTTGAGCTCTGCGACCAGGCTAGAGGTTCCCGCTAGAGGAGAGGTCCCCGACCTGCAATCTTCTGGACCAGTAGCCTGGCAGAAAGCGGTCCGTGCAAGCGAGCGGAGCCCCGTCCGCACGCGCACGCGTGGGATGCGGGCAGCACGCAAAACTACACCCACCCTGCGGAAGACCCGCTCTCCGCAGAACGGCTCTGCGCTTCCCAAAACGTTGGAGTCCCGCTACGCTAGAGAGACCCAGCTGCCTGCTCCCCTTTTATTCCTCGGGGTGCCGGGAGGGCAGCTTTGGCCGTGAGAGATAACGGCTTTGTAGACACCCCCCCCTTTATCGTCGTTTCGGCCACCTCTGGGGCCGAGCGTGGTTGCGTCCGTGCAGCGGCGGCGGGATTGTGCGACGTTCTGTGATTCCAGCATGGTTTTTACCCTTCTAGATAACGTTCCTCCTTCCAGAATGCTGAGGCAGATTGAAAAGGCAAAACAATGTTGCAGCGAGAGAGAAAGAGAGAAAAAATCTTAATTTTTGGCTACTGGGGGGGCCTGCATTTTTGTTCCGATCAAATACGGCCTCTCCGTGAAGATGCTGCGGGAAACAACGGTGGCACGGTCCCGCAATCCTGGCGGGGGTCTCTTGGAAATTTGGTTGTTTCGCCCCCAGTGGGAGGAGAGCGTGGATGTGATGGAAGAGATGTGTGAAAGGGGGGCGGTGGTCCTGGGCTCCCCCAGCCCTTTTCCTCCCTGTGGTACGGATTGACGCCTTCGCGGAGGTGCTTCACCAGCCCTCTTAACCGTGGCCAGCTAAAACCACCATGGCTGCGCCCCCTCCCCGAAGGATCCTCGTGGGTTCAGAGGGTCTTCTTTGTGGCTCAAGCAGGATGCTTAACAAAAGCCGCACGGGGCTCCGCGAGGTCATCCAGACGCAGGCGGCAAGGCCTTTTCCCATCCCGAAAGAGCAAGGTTGCCGTTTATAGAGGCGGCACACACACTGGGTGCCAGCGGCAGGACGGGTCCCTTTGGTCGTTTGGCGAGACGAGGCTGGCAGGGTTGGGGAGGGGAGGGGGGGTCAGAGGTCAGCCGGGCGGGCAGGCAGAAGTCTCCCTGCGTCGCCGCCAGGATCCGACCAGTTGGCTAATGGACATCTTCGTTCTCCTGCTGGATCCGGCCTCCGGAGCAGCGGGTCAATTGCTTGCGCTCCGAGCATGCTGCGGTCGCCATTTGTTGTCTGTACCCCGCTCGTCTTCCAGCATTTAGGGGTGTCGACCCCCCTGTGCATGGCGGTTTCCCCCCCCTCCCACCAGCGACATCTTTCACCTTTGGAGAAGTGCACAACAGTTGTCGCATCGACCTCGCTCGTCCGCGCAGGACCTTCTCGGTGCATCGAGATTGGGCTCGGCGTTCAGGATCCCGCTCAAGAATTGGGGAGGTGGAGAGGGTCTTCCCTCCTTACCCACCCCCCCACCCTCTTCCCCCCCCCACTGGGACCGTTCACGGCTCGAAGATGAGTTTCTTTTGTGGGGGGGTGTTTTTGGTCGGGGGGGTCCCTGCGAGCTGCAGATGGAAAGAGATGGTCAAGTGGACACGAGACGAGACCGCTGTCCACCCCGCCCCACCCTTGGAGGCTTTCCCCCCCCATCACCTCCCCCTCCCCGTGCTTGCATCCCCAGCTTCCAAAAGACCCCTCGCCGGACACTTCACCCCCATTCAACCAGACGGGGCCCGTGGGACCCAATCCCAGATGTATTATTATAATTATAACAACAATAACGACGATAATTATGCCTCTTTATTTTCTGAGCTATGTTTATTTGCAATAAAGGCTTTCTTACAGTTGTGGGGGTGCCCGTTTTTGCGAGGCTGGGCAGGGGGTGTGTGTGTGCAGCTTGGCGAGGAGGCGTTGAAGCCGAGTCCTCGATGCTGGAGACTTTTTTTGGGGGGGGGGAGGAAAAGTGCAGAGAAGAGCAACGAAGAGGGTTAAAGGCCCGGCGGCTAAAACGTACGAAGGACTTTCGCGGGAATTGGGCCTGGCCAGTCTGCAGAAAAGGAGGACCGGGGGGCGGGGTAGAGGCACACGATCGCAGTGTTCCGGTATTTGGGGAGGGGGGCTGCCCCAAAGAAGAGGGGGGGGGTCCACTTGTTTTCCAAAGCCCTTGAAGGCAGGACAAGAAACGTGGGATGGAAACTAACCGAGGAGAGAAGCAACCTGGAATTAAGGGGATAACTTTCTCACCAGGAGGACCGTTAGCCGGTGGAACTGCTTGCCACCGGAAGTTGTGGGTGCTCCATCGCCTGTCCGAAATGGGGTAGGGTCTCCTGCTTAAACAGAGGGTTCGACCAGAAGACCTCCGATGTGCCTGCCGACTCCATTATCCTCTTATTCTGAATAAGGTCTCCTGCTTGAATAGGGGGTTGGACTAGATGACCTCCGAGGTCCCGTCCATCGCAATTAGTCTGATTCTGTGTCTCCTGCTTGAGCGGGGGGGGGGGGGCTCGACTAGAAGACCTCCAAGGTCCAGCTCTGTTCTGTTCTATTCTAATTATTCTAGTGTATTCTAATTATTCTGTTCTATATACCTCTATATTCTACTCTATTATATTTTCTATTCTATTCTGTTCTATATTCTATTCTATATTCTATATCTTTCTATTCTATATTCTATATCTTTCTATTCTATATTCTATTCTAATTATTCTCTTCTGTTCTAATTCTGTTCTATATACTTCTATATTCTATTTTCTATTCTGTTCTATATTCTATTCTATATTCCATATTTTTTCTATTCTATATTCTATTCTAATTATTCTGTTCTGTTCTAATTATTCTATTGTAATTATTCTACTCTGCTCTATTCTAATTCTGTTCTGTTCTATTCTAATTATTCTATATAACTATATTCTGTTCTCTTCTATATTCTATTCTATTCTATATTTAATTCTATTCTATTCTTTCTTATTCTATTCTATTCTTTAATTCTATTCTGTTCTATTCTTATTCTATTTAATTCTATTCTACTCTATTCTATATTCTGTTCCATTCTATTGTATTCTATTCTGTATTCTCTTATATTCTTTATTCTATTTCTATTCTTTTCTATTCTATTCTATTCTTAATCCTATTCAATTCTATTCTATTCTGTTCTGTAATATATTATATTCTTTATTCTATTATATATTCTATTCTATTCTATTCTATTCTATTCACTCTGCTTGTCTGTCAGAGTCCCCTGCTTACCCACGGGGTTGGGCTAGATGACCTCTGAGTCCCTTCCAACTTCTACTCTACTCTAATTACATTTTAGTAAGTTGCTGGACCTGCAGAATCCGCCGGGAGGGGGCGAGGGGGGAGGCCCTTCCCAAGATCGATGGAGCCAGTACGTTCGTGTGTGTTTGTGTGTGTGTGTGTGTGTGAGAGAGGGGGGGGATAATCAGCCTCAAGACCCCCACCCTCCCTTGTGGGGGGGGGGGAGGGATGGTCTCGCTTCCCTTTCCCCCCCCCCCTCACCAAATCCGGACCTCGGAGGCGCAATTGCGCGCCCGGCTGGCGCTGCGCCCTGGTTTGGGTTCGTTCGCTTTCTTTTGGATTTTGGGGAGCGGGGGGGGGCGCAGCGGAGAAAGGGGTCGAGCGGGGGGGGTTTCCTTTCCTCCTCCTCCTCCTCCCCCCCACCCCGCAGGGACACTCCCCCAGGGAGCAGGGGGGCCCGATCCCTGCGCTTTGCTTTGGCCAAAAGAGGATGGAGAGATCTGGAGTAAAATATATTCCCAAAAAAAGGAGAGAGGAGGGGGGGGGGCGCTGTGTCTGCCTTGAAAGGTGGGGTGGGGGGGGGACCCGGCGGCCTCCCGCTGGGGGGGGGGAGAAAGACTACACTTCCCGGCATGCAGCTGTGGTCCCCTCCTCCTCCTCCCCCCTCCCTCCCTCCCTCTCTCCTCCTCCTCGGAGCGCAAAAAGCTTTGCGAGGCTAACAAAAGAGCAGCCGGCGAAGCGCAGCAGCTGGAGCGGCCGGGGTCCCCCCCCTTCCCCCCCGGCCGGCGGGGAAGGGGCGTCTGGGGTTCCCCCCCTCCCCAGGGGAGGGGCCGGAGGGGTGGGGGAGGACAGAAGAGAGCCATGGCCGGAGGGAGCCCCTGGCAGGTAGGCCGAGAGGGGCCGGGGTCTCCCCTCCCCATCCCACCCTGCCCTCCCCTCCCCTCCCTGGCCACCCCCAAGACCCCCCCTCCCCAGGTCGTGGGAAAGGGGAGGCGGAGGGCTGGGGGGGGCTGCTGCTCGTCTGCTCGGCCCCCTCCCCTTATTCTCCGGCCGTCTTTCCGGGGGGGGGAAGCCCCGGAGACCCTTCCCCCTCCCTACACACACCGACAGACAACGTCCCCTTTGCTTCCCCGGGGGAAGGGGAGGGGGGACACGGCTCTTCTGCGCAGGCGGGAGGAGGAGGGGCGGGGGGCTGGCCGGTGGTGAACGGGGGGCTTCGGACCCCCCTCTCCGTCCACTAGAGCCGGAGGCCGAGAATTAGAATAGAATATAGAATAGAATATATGGAATGGAATGGAATATAGAATAGAATAGAAAATATAGAATAGAATATAGAACAGTATAGAATACAGAATAGAATAGAATACAGAATAGAATAGAATAGAATAGAATACACAACAGAATACAGAGTAGAATAGAAAATGTAGAATAGAATAGAAGGAATAGAATAGAAAATATAGAATAGAATAGAAAATAGAATATAGAATAGAATAGAATATAGAATAGAATAGAATATAAAAGAATAGAATATACAACAGAATACAGAGTAGAATAGAAAATATACAATAGAATAGAAAATAGAGAATAGAATAGAATAGAAAACAGAATAGAATAGAATAGAAAATATAGAATAAAATAGAATAGAATACAGAATAGAATATAAAATAGAGAATAGAATATAGAATAGAATAGAATACAGACTAGAATAGAATAGAATATAAATTATAGAATAGAATCGAAAATATAGAATAGAATAGAATACAGAATAGAATAGAATAGAAATTATAGAATAGAATAGAAAATATAGAATAAAATAGAATAGAATCGAAAATATAGAATAGAATAGAATAGAATAGAATAGAATAGAATAGAATAGAATAGAATAGAATAGAAAAATAGAATTATTTGAACCCGTGCATCGGAAGCCGGTTCAGGTTTTGGCTTTCCAAAGGGCGGGGGCAGCCTGCTTCCTCCCGACTTTGGGCTCCTAGTGACCCTCCCCCCCATGGGATCCTCCTCTCTTTGGCCTCCCTCCCCCAGGGCCCTGATTGTGGGGCTCCAGGATGCAGCTCTGTGGCCCTTTTGGGGATCTCTCTCCCTCTCCCTGACTGTGGCACGGGGCTGGACTAGAAGACCTCCAAGGTCCCTATTCTATTCTATTCTATTCTATTCTATTCTATTCTATTCTATTCTATTCTATTCTATTCTATATTCTATTCTATTCTATTCTATTCTATTCTATTCTATTCTATTCTATATTCTGTTCTATTCTATTCTTATTGTATTCTATTTTATTCTATTCTCTTCTCCTCTCTCTCTCTCTCTTGCTCTCTCACTCTCTCGCTCTTTCTGCCTGGCTGTGGCAAAGGGCTGGACTAGAAGACCTCCAAGGTCCCTTCCAGCTGTATTCTGTTCTGTTCTATTTTCTATTCTGTTCTATATTCTATTCTATTCTTCTATCTTGTATTCTATTCTGTTCTATATTCTGTTCTATTCTATATTCTATTCTACTCTATTCTATTCTATTTTCTATTGTATTTTCTATTCTGTTCTTACTATTTATTCTATTCTATTCTTGCTAATTCTATTCTAATCTATTCTTAATTCTATTCTGTTCTATTCTATTCTATTCTATTCTATTCCATTCCATTCCATTCTATATTCTGTTCTGTTCTGTTCAATTGCATTCTATTTTATTCTCTTCTCTTCTCTTCTCTCTCTCTCTCTCTCTGCCTGGCTGTGGCACAGGGCTGGACTAGAAGACCTCCAAGGTCCCTATTCTATTCTATTCTATTCTATTCTATTCTATTCTATTCTATTCTATTCTATTCTATTCTATTCTATTCTATATTCTATTCTATATTCTGTTCTATTCTATTCTATATTCTGTTCTATTCTTCTATTTTCTATTCTATTCTTATTGTATTCTATTTTATTCTATTCTATTTCTCTCTCTCTCTCCCTCTCTCTCTCTCTCTATCTCTCGCTCTCTCTCTTTCTGCGTGGCTGTGGCACAGGGCTGGACTAGAAGACCTCCAAGGTCCCTTCCAGCTGTATTCTATTCTATTCTGTTCCATTTTCTATTCTGTTCTATAATCTATTCTATTCTACTATTTTATATTCTATTCTGTTCTATATTCTGTTCTATTCTATATTCTATGCTACTCTATTGTATTCTATTTTCTATTCTGTTCTTATTATTCTATTCTATTCTTCATTCCAAAATTCTATTCTATTCTATTCTGTTCTATTCTATTTGTTCTCTATATTCTATTCTGTTCTGTTCTGTTCTGTTCTATTCTAGGTAATTCTATTCTATTCTATTCTATTCTATTCTAGTCTAGTCTAGTCTAGTCTAGTCTAGTCTACTCTACTCTACTCTACTCCACTCCACTCTACTCTACTCCACTCTACTCTACTCTACTCTACTCTACTCTACTCTACTCTACTCTACTCTACTCTATTCTATTCTATTCTATTCTATTCTATTCTTTTTCTCTCTCTCTCTCTGTCTCCCTGCCTGGCTGTGATGGAACCAGGGCGGGACCCCCACCCCCGCCCAGCCCCTTCTCCCTAAGGCACCCCCTCACCTGGCTGTCCTTCTGACAGGTGCCAGCGACCTTCGCCGACGTGGCTGTCTGCTTTTCGGCCGAGGAGTGGGCAGAGCTGGCCGGATGGCAGAAGGATCTCTACCGCGACGTCATGGTGGAGAACTACCAGCTGATCTCCTCGCTGGGTAAAGCCCTGCCTGGTTGCCCCTTGGCTTCGGGGTGGGGCGGAGGGGGACGTCTGGGGCGGCCCAAGTGCACCAACCGGGGCAGAGAATCATCGAATATCAAGAGTTGGAAGGGACCTCGGAGGTCATCTAGTCCAACCCCCCCGGCTCGAGCAGGAGACTCTTCCAGCATCGTAGAATGGTAGAGTTGGAAGGGACCTCGGAGGTCATCTAGTCTGACCCCCTGCCCGAGCAGGAGGCTCTTAAAGAATCACAGAGCCGGAAGGGACCCTGGAGGTCATCTAGTCTGACCCCCCCCCCCTGCTCAAGAAGGAGACCCTTCCATTATCATAGAATGGTAGAGTTCGAAGGGACCTCGGAGGTCATCTAGTCCAGCCCCTGGCTCCAGCAGGAGCCCTTACAGAATCACAGATGGACAGAATTGGAAGGGACCTCGGAGGTCATCTAGTCCGACCCCCTGCCCAAGCAGGAGACCCTTTACAGAATCACAGAGCCAGAAAGGACCTCGGAGGTCATCTAGTCCGACCCCCTGCCCGAGCAGGAGACCCTTTACAGAATCACAGAGCCGAAAGGGACCGTGGAGGTCATCTAGTCTGACCCCCCTGCTCAAGAAGGAGACCCTTCCATTATCACAGAATGGTAGAGTTGGAAGGGACCTCGAAGGTCATCTAGTCCAACCCCCGGCTCCAGCAGGAGACCCTTACAGAATCACAGATGGACAGAGTTGGAAGGGACCTCAGAGGTCATCTAGTCCAACCCCCTGCCCGAAGCAGGAGACCCTTACAGAATCACGGAGCTGGAAGGGACCCTGCAGGTCCTCTAGTCTGACCTCCCCCCCCCCGGCTCCTTACAGAATCATAGACAGGCAGACAGTTGGAAGGGATCTCAGAGGTCTTCTAGTCCAACCCCCTGCTCGAGCAGGAGAACCCATACCGTCTCAGACAAGGGACTGGCTAGCCTCTTCTTAAAAACCTGCAGGGATGGAGCGCCCACGATTTCTGGTGGCAAGCTGTTCCACCGGTTCATTGTCCTCCCTGTCAGGAAGTTCCTCCTTAATTACAGGTTGCTCCTCTCTCTGATCAGTTTCCAACCCTGGTTTCTCGCCCTGCCCTCTGGGGCTTGGGAGAATAAGTTGACCCCCTTTTCTTCGTGGCAGCCCCCCCCCAAATACTGGAAGAACTGCTATCCTGTCTCCCCTATTTCTTCTTTTCTTTAGACCAGCCAGACCCCAAATCCCGCAGCCGTTCTTCCTGTGTTTTAGCCTCCAGGTCTTGGATCCACTTAGTTAAGTGGTTCTCCACCTGTGGGTCGGGACCCCATTTGGGGTCGAATGACCATTTCACGGGGGTCGCCAAACAACGCAATCCGCCATTTTTTCCCCCTTTTCCTTAGCTGTGCTCCTCCCTTTTATTCTATTGGCTTTGGAAAGCCAATAGAATAGGCTCTCTTGAATAGAGTCTAACTCTATTGGCTTTCCAAAGCCAATAGGAATGGTCCAGGCTGTCTCTGCCCTGCTGAGCCCGCCAAAAGTCCCATTCTGCAAACGGTGCTGCACCAGTTGAGTAGTCCTCGACTTACGACCGGTTGAGTAGTCCTCGACTTACGACCGGTTGGGGGTCGCGGCATTAAAAAGGTTGAGAACCACTGTCAGTTGATCTTCTCTGAATTTTTTTCTTCCAAACTCTCTACCTCTTTTTTGGGATATGGGGACCAAAATTAGCTGCCGTATTCCAGGTGTAGCCCCGCTAGGGTTTTAATAAAGCGGGACTGATCTTGATTCTGGGCCTCTGTTTACACAACCTAGGATTGTGTGAGCTTTTTTTTTTTGGCTGCTGCTGCACACGGCTGGCTCCGGGCCCAGGGATCGCCCACTAGGACTCCGAGGTCCATCTCTCAGTTACTAAGAGGATCCGAGGCCCGGAGACTCAAACCTACGAAGAACGGCTACGGGACTTGGATTTGGCTAGTCCAGTGGTTCTCAACCTTTTTAATGCCGCGAGCCCCCACCGGTCGTAATTCGAGGACTACTCAACTGGTCGTAAGTCGAGGACTACTCAACTGGTGCAGCACCATTTGCAGAATGGGACTTTGGGCGGGCTCAGCAGGGCAGAGACAGCCTGGACAATTCCTATTGGCTTTGGAAAGCCCATAGAATGAGACTCTATTCAAGAGAGTCTCTACTATTGGCTTTCCAAAGCCAATAGAATAAAAGGGAGTAGCATAGCTAAGAAAAAGGGGGGGGGGGAAATGGCGGACTGCGTTGTTTGGCGACCCCCGTGAAATGGTTGTTTGACCCCAAATGGGGTCCCGACCCACAGGTGGAGAACCACTGGGCTAGTCTAAAGGAAAGAAGAAGCAGGGGAGACATGACAGCAGCGTTCCAGTATTGGGGGGGGGGGCTGTCCCAAAGAGAGGGTTGTTCACCAGTGCACCAGAGGGCAGGACGAGAAACCATGGTTGGAAACTGACCACAGGGAGAAGCAAGCTGGAATTCAGGAGAAAGTTCCCAACAGGGAGGACAATTCACCGGTGGAACAGCCTGCCACCAGAAAGCGTGGGCGCTCCATCACTTTTTAAGAAGAGACTGGAAAGCAACGCGAAGACTTCACGCGACGTTGATTCTGCACCTCCGTTGACGTAACCCTAGGATCGTTGTTAGCTTTATCGATAAAGGTGTATACAAAACACATTCTGTCGCGTTGATTTGAATACATATATGGAGGGTGGGGGGGAAGTCAGGAATGCGTGAAGCACGCTTAGGAGGTTAAAGTCATTTGAAAGATTTTTTTTCTTTCTTTCCTTCCTGCAAGATACTAGTTATTTTTTTCCCCCCTCCTTTACAATCTCGGCGTTTGTCCGAGAAGCTTATCACTGTTTAAGAAACAATTGTGAATAAGTGGAGACAAGGACGTCAAGGCAGGACAAGAAACAACGGATGGAAACTAGCCAAGGAGAGAAGCAACCTAGAACTAAGGAGAAACTTCCTGACAGTGAGAACAATTAACCCGTGGAACCACCTGCCTCCAGAAGCTCTGAATGCTCCAACCCTGGAGGTTTTGAAGAAGAGACTGGACAGCCATTTGTCTGAAATGGTGTAGGGTTTCCTGGCTGAGCAGGGGGTTGGACTAGATGACCTCCAAGGTCCCTTCCAACTTTATTATTATTATTATTATTATTATTATTATTATTATTATTATTATTATTATTATCATTCCTCGCACAGTCAGCCAGATGTTCAGACTGGATTTGGCATTTTGTCTACCTATCGAGTCCTTACCCAGGACCTGGGATAGGCAGATGTGGATGTTTGATGGTATTACAGGTATCGTCGCAGGATGGAAGCAGTTCCTAGTAAGGCCGCCTTTGCAATTGACTAATAGCGAATTTGTCAATGCCAATGGTGTTCAAGTGGTGCTCCAGTTGTTTTGGGATTGCACCCAAGGCGCCTATGACTATTGGTACTACCCTTGCTTGCTTTTGCCACAGTCTTTCTATTTCTATTTGTAGGTCTTTGTATTTTGTTATCTTCTCCAGTTCTTTCTCTTCTATTCTGCTATCTCTTATTATTATTATTATTATTATTATTATTATTATTATTATTATCATCATCATCATCATGAAGAGACTGGACAGCCATTTGTCTGAAATGGTCTGGGGTTTCCTGCCTGAGCAGGGGGTTGGACTAGATGACCTCCAAGGTCCTTTCCCACTTTATTATTATTATTATCATCATCATCATCATCATCATGAAGAGACTGGACAGCCATTTATCTGAAATGGTCTGGGGTTTCCTGCCTGAGCAGGGGGCTGGACTACATGACCTCCAAGGTCCCTTCTAACTTTATTATTATTATTATTATTATTATTATTATTATTATTACTATCATCAACATGAAGAGACTGGACAGCCATTTATCTGAAATGGTCTGGGGTTTCCTACCTGAGCAGGGGGTTGGACTACATGACCTCCAAGGTCCCTTCTCACTTTATTATTATTATTATGAAGAGACTGGACAGCTATTTGTCCGAAATGGTGTAGAGTTTCCTGCCTGAGCAGGGGGTTGGACTACATGACCTCCAAGGTCCCTTCTAACTTGATGATGATGAAGAAGAGATGGGACAGCCATTTGTCTGAAATGGTCTGGGGTTTCCTGTCTGAGCAGCGGGTTGGACTAGATGACCTCCAAGGTCCCTTCCAACTTTATCATTGTTGTTGTTGTTGTTGTTGTTGTTGTTGTTATTATTATTATTATTATTATCATGCTTCTGGAAGATTTTGCCAATGGACTTTGTGGAGGCAGCCCCAAAGGCAACGAGGGGGGGTATTTCGAAAAAAGGGGGGTCTTTTGGGCTGTTGCTTGCTCCCCCCCAACACCTGTCTCTGCTTTTGTCCCTCTGCAGAATGCCTGCTGGCCATCCCAGAATTGCTGTCCCAGCTGGCACAAGGTGAAGTGCCCCGGATCGGGACCGTGGCACCCCCGGAGCAGGACGGGGACAGCCCAGGTAAACGGGGGGGGGAGGTTCCGGGCAGGGCATTGGTGGTGGGGGGGGTTGTCTCTGCAGTGATGGGATTTCAAATACCTGAGCAACCGGTTCTCTTATTGGATGCAAGCCTGGGCCTCCGAGGCCTAGAACGGACTTCCGGAAGTGGCATCCACGCACTTCCGGCGGGCCGTTCGAGGCCTGGGAGGCCTCCTCCAGGCCTCCGAGGGCTAGAACAGACTTCCGGAAGTGGCATCCACGCACTTCCGTCGGGCCGTTCTAGGCTGGGGAGGCGTCCTCCAGGCCTCCGACGCCTAGAATGGACTTCCGGAAGTGGCATCCACACACTTCTGGTGGGCCGTTCAAGGCCTGGGAGGCCTCCTCCAGGCCTCCGAGGCCTCGAATGGACTTCCGGAAGGGCATCCACGCACTTCTGGCGGGCCGTTCTAGGCTGGGGAGGCCTCCTTCAGGCTTCTGAGGCCTAGAACGGACTTCTGGAAGTGGCATCCACGCACTTCCGGCGGGCCGTTCTAGGCTGGGCAGGCCTCCTTCAGGCCTCTGAGGCCTAGAACGGACTTCCAGAAGTGGCATCCATGCACTTCCAGTGGGCCGTTCTAGGCTGGGGAGGCCTCCTTCAGGCCTGGGAGGCCTAGAATGGACTTCCAGAAGTGGCATCCACGCACTTCTGGCGGGCCGTTCTAGGCTGGGGAGGCCTCCTCCAGGCCTGCGAGGCCTAGAACGGACTTCTGGAAGTGGCATCCACGCACTTCCGGCGGGCCGTTCTAGGCTGGGGAGGCCTCCTCCAGGCCTGCGAGGCCTAGAACGGACTTCTGAAAGTGGCATCCATCCACTTCTGATGCGCCGTTATAGGCCTGGGAGGCCTCCTCCAGGCCTCCGAGGCCTAGAACGGACTTCCAGAATTGGCATCCACGCACCTGATGGGCCGTTCTAGGCCTGGGAGGCCTCCGAGGCCTATAACGGACTTCCAGAAGCAGTGTGCATTCAGCCGGTTCTCTGAAGTCAGCAAATTTTAGCTTCCGGTTCTGCCCAAGCGGTGCAAACCAGCTGAATCCTACCACTGGGTCTCTGTGTTTCTGCACGGGCTCAGGGCGTTGGGAGGATGATTCTACCTGGATGGAGTCATTTCTTCCCGGGACGCCAAAAGGCAAAGATGGGGTTTGCTAGGGGTTTGTGGAGATGCGGAGTTTAGAAATATGAAATATAAATAGGGAGGGAGGGAAGGAGGGAGGGAAGGAAGGAAGGAAGGAAGGAAGGAGAAGGAAAGGCAAAAGAAGGATGGAAGGAATTAAAGAAAGAGAAAGAATAGAGAAGAAAAGAAAGAAGAAAGGAAGAGAAGAAAGAATAGAAAATAGACAAAGGGAGGAAAAAGAGAAAAAGAAAAGGCAAAGAGAAAAAAGGAAGGAAAAAAGAAAGAAAGGAAAAAGAAAAGACAAAGAAGACACAGAGAATCGAGAGAAAAAGAAAATAGGAAGAAAAAAGGATGGAAGGAGAAAGAAAATCAAGAGAAAAAGAAAAGACAAAGGAAAACAGAAAGGGAAGGAAGGAAGGAAGGAAAGATAGAAAAGATGAAAGGAGAAAGAAAGAAAAAGAGAAAAAAAGGAAGGAAGGAAAGAAAGAAAGGAAAGAAAAGAAAGAAAAAGCAAAGAAGGAAGGAAAGAAAGAAAAGAAAGAGGAAGGAAGGAGGAAGGAAGGAAAGAAAGAAAGAAAGAAAAAGGAAGGAAAGAAAGAAAAGAAGGAAGGAAAGAAAGGAAAAAAACAAAGGAAAGAAAGGAAGGAAGGAAGGAAGGAAAAAGGAAGGAAGGAATGAAAGAAAAGAAAGAGAAAGAGGAAGGAAAGGAAGGAAGGAAGGAAAGAAAAAGAAAGAAAGAAAGAAAGAAAGAAAGAAAGAAAGAAAGAAAGAAAGAAAGAAAGAAAGAAAGAAAGAAAGAGGAGAAATATCCCATCCGGACTTTGTGGGCAAGGGGGTCCCCAAAGTCCGGAGGGGATGGAATCTCTCTTTTTGTGGTGCAAACCCACCCGGGAAGCAGCTCCAGAGGGAGGAAGGGGGGGGGGAGAAATCTCCAGTCAGGGAGGTGGGGGAGGTTTCCTATGTCAGAGCTTCCCCAGATGTGCTGGGTTCAATAACCCCCCCTCTGGGTGATGTGTCTCCTTGCAGCTGTGAGAGCGGAGCAGAAGGAGCAGACCACCGAGGATCTTCCCGGGGTTTCCGAGGAGACGAAGAAGACCCGCGCCGTCCCCCCTTCCTCGACAGCAGTTACGAAGCCCAAGAGGCCGGTTTCAAAGTCCAGAGGAAGGGCGCCCCCTGCAGGGGAAGGGGAGGCCACCTCGGAGCAGAAGGCCGGCCCTCGGAAGCGGGAGAAGCCCTACAAGTGCCCCAAGTGCCGAAGAAGCTTCCTGGGACGCATCGCCTTGGCTGCCCACCGTCGTCTCCACGTCCGCAAGTGGTCCCGGACCGTCCCCCCGGCAGCCGGACGCTCACCACACGCCACAGATCTGGCTGGGCCCCAGGAGGGTGAGACGGGCACCGGGGCCAGCCCCTTCCCCGGCAGCCAGGGCGAGGGCACGCTGCCCTTCTGGCCAGAGATGGCCTTGCACCAGCAGGGCCCGCCGGCGGCCAGCTTCAACCCTTGGGCCCTCGGCTACGGGCCCCAGCCGCTGCCCGGCCACCAGGCGCCCGGCCTTCTGAGCAACGGGGAGTTTATCTGTGACCAATGCGGCTGGAGCTTCCACGGCTGGGAGGAGCTGGTCACCCACCAGATGGCCCACATGGCCGCCGAGGGGATTGCCGGCTCGGTGCCCAAGGCGGAGGCGTTGGCCCACCTGGCCACCGACCGGCCGTACGCCTGCGCGCAGTGCGGCAAGAGCTTCCGGCACAAGCCCAACCTGCTGGCCCACCGGCAAGTGCATACTGGCGAGCGGCGCTACCAGTGTCAGGAGTGTGGCAAGTCCTTCGGGAGCAAGGCCTACCTGGCCTCCCACCAGCACATCCACACCGGCGAAAAGCCGTATGTCTGCGTCCAGTGCGGGAAGAGCTTCCGTCACAAGCCCAACCTCATCTCCCACCAGAAAATCCACTCGCGGGAGCCCCTGGCCCACGGTAGCCCGCACCCCCTCGAGGCCTTCAACGGGGAGCCGTTCCCCAGCCAGCAACGCCCGTCCCCCGAATCTCTGGGCCTGGACCCCTTCCAGCACGCACGCCCGGCGGCAGAGGCCTTCCTGCCCTGCGTCCGGGGCGCCACGCCGTTGCCCCAGCTGGCCGGCGTCCTTCCTCCGCCCTCGCCCCAGCCGGCGGTGGACCGCCCCTTCGTTTGCCCAGTGTGCGGCAAGCAGTTCCGATGCAAGCCCTACCTGGTGGCCCACATCCGGATCCACACCGGGGAGAAGCCGTACGCCTGCAGCCGCTGCCCGAAGCGCTTCTCCCAGAAGTCGAACCTGGTCTCGCACGAGCGCCTCCACACGGGCGAGAAGCCCTACGCCTGTCCGCTCTGCCCGCGCGTCTTCAGCCAAGGCTCCAACATGCGGGCGCATCAACGCAGCCACAGAAACATAACCGGGGCCGAGATGGAAGCGGTTCTCCGCCCGGGATACCCAGCCCAACAGATCCAGCAGCCAAATTAGAGGAGGGGGGGGATCTCTCTGCTGCTGGTGCGCCGCGTCTGTGCGTCTCTCTCCCTCCCACCCTCGACCTTTGCGCATAGGCGTCTCAAGCCGCGCCGAGGTGTGTCCCTGAGCCCCCCTGGATGTTGGGTAGAAGATGCCTCTCTGGGGGTGGGCGAGAGGGACCCCAGCCCTTGGCACCTTGGCCTAGGGTCCCGGAGAGCTGGGGAGGAGACACTGTAGCTGTGTAGGATTGAGCCGGTATTCGGAGAGACTCGGGAGCTCGGAGCTCTGTTGCGGAGTGGCGGGAATACTCGGAACGCAGACCTGACAAGAGTTGGAAGGGACCTCGGGAGGTCTTCTAGTCCAGTCCCCTTGCTCAAGCTGAATGCCAGACAAATGGCTGTCCTCAAGCTCTGGAAAAGTTCCCGAGATGGAGCAAAATGGGAGGGGGGGCGAGTGAGTATTCCGCAGGAGAAGCTCTGGAGATGGTGGAAAATCGGGATGAGCGCCCGTAGGCGGACTGGTTGCCCAGAGTGCCAGTTTAGAGAGGTTACATACAAGGGGCAAAGATTTGGCGTATCCCCCTGCCTCTCGGTGTTAACCCTTGGCCAGTCTCCAAGGGCCGTCCCACCGGGGAGAAGGAGCCTGTAAATGAAGGAGGAGGGCAGGTTCCGCGAATGGTGCCTCCCGCCGCGGTGTGATCGGTACGGGCCCCCCCGGTTTCACTGCGCGACACCGCCAAACGTACGACTTAAAAAACAGAGAGCAGGAGTTCGTCCATCTCCTGGTCCATCTCCGAGAATCAGAAGATACGACCCCCCCCCCGGAATCTTCTGGATCTCTCAGGGGGGGCTGTGTCCTAGCCCCTCCTTGGTCCATTGTACCAGCCTGAACTTCACGTAGGCAAAGCTATTTTGTTATTTATAGTAAGCGTAGAATTTGGGAGCAGAGGCTGGGGGTGTCCGGTTCCAATTCCCGACGTTGGTCGGCAGCGGTAGGCGTAGTAGCTCTGCTCCGGAAACTGACCTGTTCGCGTTTTCCACCGAGTTCCTACTGTATATTCTTTAAAGAATGACAATAAAGCGGTAGATGTTACTTTTGAAAGGCCAGGCTGAGCTTACTTATGTTTAGTTTAGTTTAGTTTACTTTAGTTTAGTTAGTTTCAATTTAATTTAATTTAATTTAACTTAATTTACTATAGTATAGTAATAGTATAATATAGTATAGTATGGTATGGTATGGTATATTTTTTATTTTGTTTAACTTTATTTTAATATTTATTTTTTATTTTTATTTCAATTTCAATTTTATTTTATTTTAATTATTTTATTTTAGTTTTATTTTATTGTGTATTTTATTTTATTGTATATTTTATTTTTTATTTTAATTTATTTATTTTATTTTACTTATTTGTATTTTATTATTTTATTCATTACCTATATTATTATACAAATACGATTACTATACTATACAATACTATACTGTTTATTATTTATCATTTTATTATTTTATTTAACATTATTTTAATTTTAATTTTATTTTGTTGTTTTATTTGTATTTTATTTCATTTCAGTTTTATTTTATCTTATTTTATTTTAATTTAATTCTATTTTCGATTTTACTTTTATTTATGTTGTTTTGTTTGATTTATTTTTACTTTCTTTTTTATTTTATTTTCTATTTTTTATTCTGTTTTCGATTTTATTTATTATTGCTTTATTTTTTTATTTTATTTTGTTTTGTTTCTTTTATTTTACTTGTTTGTATTTGACTTGTCTTTTATTATTTTATTCATTTTTTTACAGGACTACCTATATTATACTAACGTGATACGATACTCTATTATACGGTACGATACTATAAAATAAAATACGATACGATACTATACGATACTATACTATATTTTTAATTTTATTTTATTTAACATTGTTTTTATTTTATTTTATTTATTTTATTTTTATTTTATTTCATTTCAATTTTATTTTTTTATTTTATTTTTATTTTCTATATTTTATTTTATTTTTATTTTAATAATTTTATGTTACGTTATTTATTTGTATTTTATTGTTTTATTCATTTTATATATTATTATAAAAATATGATTACTATACTATACTATTTATTTTTTATTATTTTAACATTTTAATTTTTTATTTCATTTGTACTTGATTTCACTTCAGTTTTATTTATCTTTTTTATTTTTTATTTTATTTTAATTCTATTTTCGATTTTATTTTGATTTATTATTTATTTTTATTTTATTTGTATTTGTATTCTATTTTATTTTATTCTATTTTTGATTTTATTTTGATTTTATTTTATTACTTTATTTTTATTTTATTAATTTTATGGTTTTATTTATTTTATTTTACTGTCTTTTATTATTTTATTCATTTTTTTTACAGGACTACCTATATTATACTAACACGATACGATACAATACTATACGATACTATAAAATAAAATACGATACGATGCGTACTATACGATACTACACTATATTTTTTATTTTATTTAACATTTTAATTTGATTTATTTTTAATTTAATTTAATTTTTATTTTATTTATTTTATTTGTGTTTTATGTCATTTCAGTTTTATTTTATTTTTTATTTCATTTCATTTTAATTCTATTTTCGATTTTATTTTTATTATTTTATTTTATTTTTATTTGTATTCTATTTTCAATTTTATTTTTGTTTCATTTTATTACTTGATCTTTATTTTATTAATTTTATGGTTTTATTTATTTTATTTTACTGGTTTGTATTTCATTGGTCTTTTATTATTTTATTGCTTTTTTTACAGGACTACCTATATTATACTAACATGATACGATACGATACTATAAAATAAAATACAACACGATACATACTATACGATACTATACAATATTTTTTATTTTATTTAACATTATTTTAATTGTATTTATTTTTAATTTTTATTTTATTTTTTATTTATTTTTTTAATTTCAGTTTTATTTTATTTATTTTTGATTTCATTTTAATTTAATTCTATTTTTGATTTTATTTTTATTTATTTTATTTATTTTTTATTTTTTATTTGTATTCTATTTTCGATTTTATTTTTATTTCATTTTATTACTTGATCTTTATTTTATTAATTTTATGGTTTTATTTGTTTTATTTTACTGGTTTGTATTTCATTTGTCTTTTACTATTTTATTGGTTTTTTTTTTACAGGACTACCTATATTATATTATACTAACACGGTACGATACGATAGTATAAAATAAAATACGACACGATACATACTATACAGTACTATACTACATTTTTTATTTTATTTAACATTATTTTAATTGTATTTATTTTTTATTTTATTTTATTTTATACGACCGCAATTGGTTGAGACCTTCCTTCAGAGACTTTTGCCCCCATTTTAACACTTCTCTGGCCAACCCTTGTGAGATCGTCGGACCTTTTTTTTTGAGTGCCGGTGTTAAGTCTGAGCGGTCACTCAAGGGACCGTAAGTCAAGGATGACCTGCATAATATAATAAATAAATACAATAAATATGATATAATGTAATGAGGTAATCTACATATGATATGATATATGATATATAATTAATATAGATTATAGGAGTAGGAGTTACTTGGAAAATATTATAATATACTACAATATAGATATACCATACCTTACTATAATACAGTGGTGGCGAACCTATGACACGGGTGCCAGAGGCGGCACTCGGAGCCCTCTCTGTGGGCGCACGCGCCGTCGCCCCAGTCCTAGGCCGTCAGCTGGGTTTTATAAAACCTTTTCGCTTTAGGCCTCCGCCACTGTGTACAAAAAAAAAGGTTCAATCAGTCAATTTCAACTTCTTGTGGGGAAAAAAAAAGATCTCGCAAAGTTGGAATTGATTGATTGAACTTTTTAGTCCCACCCAGTCTGCCGTGACCACCGCAGCCACGCCCACCCAATTGGCCATGCCCACCCAATGGGCCACACCCACCCGGCACTCAACGATGCATAAGTGGGTTTTGGGTTGCAGTTTGGGCATGCGGTCTCTAAAAGGTTCACCATCACTGCTATAATATAATATAATGTAATGTAATATAGTGTAGTATAATATAGTATAATATATAATTAATATTATATATTATAGGAATAGGATTTACTTGGAAAATATACTATACTGTACTACATATAATATATATTATAGGAGGAATTACTTGGAAAATATTATAATATACTCTAATTATATATATATATATATATGTTTTCTGAGGTTTTCGCGGGGAGTTATATGTAGGTCTTTGGTTGTTCGGGTTTTCTCCCGCGAAAAATTGGAAGTGTCTTGGCGACGTTTCGACGAAGTCCCATTCGTCATCTTCAGGCTGGTGTTTTCAGCTTCATGCTTCGAGGAGCAATGTGTGGTCTTAGCTGTTTCTTCCTTTTAACTGCCAGTGGGGGTATGAACTGATTGGGTGGGAGCTTGGCTGTGTTCTGATTGGGTGGAGGTGTGTTCTGATTGGTTAGGGGCTTGGCTGTGCTCTGATTAATAATAATGGCGGGTTTCCAAATGGCTGGTAGGTGGGAGGTATCATCTCGCTTGTTCATGCTGTGTGGACATTAACCCGCCCTTATTGACAAACGACTCCCTAACACAAAAAATGATACCAGACCCATACTCACAAAAACCACACAGGATGTCACCACCACACATCCACGAAAAAAGCAAACCCAAAGCCACACCGATGATGAGGCACAACCACAAACCAGAAGGCAGACCACAGCTGCATCATTAGCCACTTTAAACCCCTCCAATCCATACATGAAGCAAACTGACACCCTCCATGAAGATGAGGCACGACCACGAACGCGAAGCCAAAAAATAGCAAGGCAGCCCAAAATCTTAAACCCCCCTGCAACTCAGACTAACCTGAGCACAACCAAACAGAACACTCCCCCAGCCAATCAGCACAGCAACAGCCAACAACCCCCAGCCAATCAGAGCACAGCCAGCCCCTAACCATCAGAACACACCTCCACCCAATCAGAACACAGCCAAGCTCCCACCCAATCAGTTCATACCCCCACTGGCAGTTAAAAGGAAGAAACAGCTAAGACCACACATTGCTCCTCAAAGCACGAAGCTGAAAACACCAGCCTGAAGTTAATATAATAGGAGTAGGAGTTGCTTGGAAAATATAATATACTATAATAGAATATATATACCATACCATACTAAATATACTATAATATATAATTAATATTTTATATTATAGGAGTAGGAGTTACTTGGAAAATATTATAATGTACTATACTATACTATAATATATAATTAATATAGGAGTAGGAGTTACCTGCAAAATATAATATACTATAATTATATATATATATACCATGCTATAATATACTAAAATATATAATTAATATATATATTATAGTAGTAGGTGTTACTTGGAAAATATTATAATATACTATAATAGAATATATATACCATACTATAGTATACTAAATGAAAGATTGAGGGCAATAGAAGAAGAGGACGACAGAGAATGAGATGGCTGGATGGAGTCACTGAAGCAGTAGGTGTGAACTTAAATGGACTCCAGAAGATGGTAGAGGACAGAAAGACCTGGAGGAACGTTGTCCATGGTGTCGCGATGGGTCGGACACGACTTCGCAATTAACAACAGTATACTAAATATACTATACTATATAATTAATATATATTATAAGAGTAGGAGTTACCTGGAAAATATAATATACTATAATAGAATATATATACCATACCATACATACTATACTATATAATATATTATAGGAGTAGGAAAATATAAAAATATACCATAATAAATATAATATACCATAATACAATACAATACAATACAATGCTAATATATATTATAAGAGTAGGAGTTGCTTGGAAAATATACTATATGTTATTATAGCATAGCATAGCATATTATAGTATAATATTTTCCAAGCAACTCCTACTCTTCTCTGTCCCTTTTTCTGCTTCGCTCGGCCTCAAGCAGCGCAGGGGTTAAGAGAGCAACCTGGAGGGGCGGGGCATCCCTGCTGCTTGCCGATTGGCCCGCCTTCTAGCAACGCCGATTGCGCAACCAATAGCAACCTCCGCTGGTCGCCCCCGCCGCTTTTCCTTTGGCTCGCTCGGGCGGAGACCTGCGTCCAACAGCGCCGCCCCTCAGGGATAGTTGATTGGCAGGCGCTGCGTCCAATCGCGGCGCCAGATTTGCTACACGGCGCTCTTTGCGCCTCTCCGGGGCAGGCGAGGAAAAAATGACGTTCGGAGGGGGGGGGGTGGAGGAGAGCACGAAGTGAGCTCCTTTGCGCATGTGCGGAAGAAGGCTGAAGCGGACGGAAGATGGGGCAGGGCAGCTTGCTTTGCATAACAACGCAAACCTGGGCTCTTTTATGACGCGTGGACTTCAACTCCCAGAATCCCTGAGCCAGCCATGCTGAGGGGAAAGGGAGAGGTTTCCAAGCTGAGCCAGGCTGGCCGAGGAATTCTGGGAGTTGAAGTTCAGGAGTCATAAAAAGGCTGAGTTTGAAGACAGAGCCCTGACAGAGAATGACAAGAGTTGGAAGGGACTTCGGAGGTCATCTAGCACAGCCCCCTGCTCAAGCAATAGACCCTTACAGAATTAAAAGAGCTGGAAGGGACCTTGGAGGTCATCTAGTCCAACCCCCTGCTCGAGCAGGAGACCCTTCCAGAATCATAGAATGACAGAGTTATAGAAGGGGTCTCAGAGGTCATCTAGTCCAACCCCCTGGTCAAGCAGGAAACCCTTTCAGATTCATAGAATGATAGAGTTGGAAGGGACCTCGGAGGTCATCTAGCCCAGCCCCCTGCTCAAGCGATAGACCCTTACAGAATTAAAAGAGCTGGAAGGGATCTTGGAGGTCATCTAGTCCAACCCCTGCTCAAGCAGCAAACCATTACAGAATTACAGAGTTGGAAGAGATGCTGGAGGTCATCTAGTCCAGCCCCCCTGCTCAAGCAGGAGACCCTGACAGAACCATAGAATAACAGAGTTGGAAGGGACTCTGGAGGGCATCTAGTCCAGCCCCCTGCTCAAGCAGGAGACCCTGACAGAATCCTAGAATAACAAATGTTGGAAGGGACCTTGGGGGTCATCTAGTCCACCCCCTGCTCGAAGAGGAGACCCTGACAGAATCATAGAATCACATAGCTTGGAAGGGACCTCGGAGGTCATCTAGCCCAGCCCCCTGCTCAAGCGATAGACCCTTACAGAATTAAAAGAACTGGAAGGGATCTTGGAGGTCATCTAGTCCAACCCCTGCTCAAGCAGCAAACCATTACAGAATTACAGAGTTGGAAGAGATGCTGGAGGTCATCTAGTCCAGCCCCCCTGCTCAAGCAGGAGACCCTGACAGAACCATAGAATAACAGAGTTGGAAGGGACTCTGGAGGGCATCTAGTCCAGCCCCCTGCTCAAGCAGGAGACCCTGACAGAATCCTAGAATAACAAATGTTGGAAGGGACCTTGGGGGTCATCTAGTCCACCCCCTGCTCGAAGAGGAGACCCTGACAGAATCATAGAATCACATAGCTTGGAAGGGACCTCGGAGGTCATCTAGCCCAGCCCCCTGCTCAAGCGATAGACCCTTGCAGAATTAAAAGAACTGGAAGGGATCTTGGAGGTCATCTAGTCCAACCCCTGCTCAAGCAGCAAACCATTACAGAATTACAGAGTTGGAAGAGATGCTGGAGGTCATCTAGTCCAGCCCCCCTGCTCAAGCAGGAGACCCTGACAGAATCCTAGAATAACAAATGTTGGAAGGGACTCTGGAGGGCATCTAGTCCAGCCCCCTGCTCAAGCAGGAGACCCTGACAGAATCCTAGAATAACAAATGTTGGAAGGGACCTTGGGGGTCATCTAGTCCACCCCCTGCTCGAAGAGGAGACCCTGACAGAATCATAGAATCACATAGCTTGGAAGGGACCTCGGAGGTCCTCTAGTCCAGCCTCCTGTTCAAGCAGGAGACCCTGACAGAATCATAGAATAACCCAGTTGGAGGGGACCTCGGAGGTCATCTAATCCAACCCCCTGCAGTCAGGCTCCATGGCTGGGGAGAGGGGGCGGGCAGGGGAAGGGGAGGGTCTGCCTCGCCTTCTGCAAACCAGGGTTTATAGTCTGGCTTCCCATCCTGGCTTCTTTCCCCCCCCCTCCCTTCCAGGTGTGAGCCCTTTGGATGCAAGTCACGTGTGAATGCTGGAAACCTGACACGGGTGTCTCCGATCCCTCGTTCTCCGCAATCAAAGGGCATGTTTTCGCTGCAGGGTCTTTTTTTTGTGGGGGCGTCGTGCTGTTCCCTCTCCCCCTCCCCGGAGAAACCCCTGTGGGGGGAGGCACTTCCGGGGACCCCCCCACACACACGCTTGCCTTCCGGCACGTGGGGACCAGCCCCGCCCACAGGAGGGAGCCCCCTCCCTGGCTTCCTCTCTCCAAGATGGGGGGGTCTTCAAATGTGGCCCTTTGATGACTTGGGGACTTCAACTCCCAGAATTCCTCACCCAGGATGGTTTAAGACAGGGGTCTTCACACTGGGCCCTGTTGTGACTTGGGGACTTCAACTCCCAGAATTCCTCAGCCGGGAGGGTTTAAGACAGGGGTCTTCAAACTTCGCCCTTTGATGACTTGTGGACTTCAACTCCCAGAATTCCTCAGCCGGGAAGCTTTCAGACAGTGGTCTTCAAACTGGGCCACTTGGTGACTGGTGGACTTCAACTCCCAGAATTCCTCAGCCGGGAAGCTTTCAAACAGTGGTCTTCAAACCGGGCCTTTTTGTGACTTGTGGACTTCAACTCCCAGAATTCCTCAGCCAGCGTGCCTGGCTGAGGAATTCTGGGAGTTGAAGTCCCGTCCACTCCCTTGGAAGGAAGAGGGAGGGGGGAGCTGCAAGAACTTGGAGGCTGGTTTTTTTTGGGGGGGGGGGCTGTTCACCCTGCGGTCTGGAGAGCCTCCAGCTGCAGGAGCAGCGTGCTTTCCCACCGCGCATGCCCCGATGCGGACAAGCCCCGCCCAGATCTTAGAAGACCCCCTCCCCACTCTATTCCTTTCCAGTTCGGGGGGGGGGTCCCTGGGTGAGGGAGGGAGAAGATCTCCTCCCACTTTCTCTCCCCCCCCCAGTCGGACCCTCTCTGCCCCGACGCATGGGAAGTGTAGTCCTCTCCACGTGCAACAGGGGAGGAGAAGCAGTTGGAGGGTGCGGCGCATGGGAGTTGTAGTCCTCCCCACTTATGCAACGGGAGCAGCTGGAGGGCGCCCCGCATGGGTTCTGTAGTCTTCCCCACTTGTGCAACGAGGGGAGCAGCTGGAGGGCGCGGCGCATGGGAGCTGTAGTCGTCCACTTGTGCAGCGAGGGGAGCAGCCGGAGGGCGCGGCGCATGGGAACTGTAGTCCTCCCCTCTTATGCAACAGGGGAGGAGAAGCAGCTGGGGCCTTCGACGCATGGGAGCTGTAGTCCTCTCCACTTATGCAAGGGGGGGAGGGGAAGCATCTGGAGGGCGCGGTGCATGGGTGCTGTAGTCCTTCCCACTTACGCAACAGGTGAGGGGAAGCATCTGGAAGCGCGGTGCATGGGTGCTGTAGTCCTCCCCACTTATGCAAGGGGGAGGGGAAGCAGCTGGAAGGTTTCGACACATGGGAAGTGGAGTCCTCTCCATATGCAACGGGGGAGGGGAAGCAGCTGGAGGGCGCGGCTCATGGGCACTGTAGTCCTCCCCATTTATGGAACGGGGAGGGGAAGCAGCTGGGGGCTTCCACGCATGAGAGCTGTAGTCCTTTCCACTTATACAACGAGGGAGGGGAAGCAGCTGGAAGGTGCGGCGCATGGTCACGGTAGTCCTCCCCACTTAGGCAAGGGGGAAGGGAAAGCAGCTGGAGGGCTTCAACGCATGGGAGCTGTAGTCTTCCCCACGTGCAATGGGGGAGGAGAAGCAGCTGGAAGGCGCGGCGCATGGGAGCTGTAGTCCTCCCCACTGATGCAACGGGGGGGAGGGGAAGCAGCTGGAGGGCTTCGACACATGGGAAGTGTAATCCTTCCCCACGTGCAAGGGGGGAGGGGGAGCAGCTGGAGGGCCCGGCCCATGGGCGCTGTAGTCCTCCCCCCACTGAGGCAAGGGGGGGAGGAGAGGGGGAAGAAGAAGGCCAGCAGCCCGCCCCGCAGGAGCGGCGTGGGGAGGAGGGAGGGAGAGAGAGAGAGAGAGAGAGAGAGAGAGAGAGAGAGAGAAGAAGAAGAAGGAGGGGAGAAGGGAGAGAGAGAGAGAAGGAGGGGAGAAGAGAGAGAGAGAGAGAGAAGGGGAGAAGAGAGAGAGAGAAGAAGGAGGGGAGAAGAGAGAGAGGAGAGAGAGAGAGAAGGGGAGAAGAGAGAGCGAGAAAGAAGGAGGGGAGAAGAGAGCGAGCGAGAGAGAAGGAGGAGGGGAGGAGAAAGAGAGAAGAAGGAGGGGACAAGAGAGAGAGAAGAAGGAGGGGAGAAAGAGAGAGCAAGAGAGAAGGAGGGGAGAAAGAGAGAGAGAAGGAGGGGAAAAAGAGAGAGCAAGAGAGGAGGGGGAGAGAGAGAGAGAGAAGGAGGGGAGAAGAGAGAGAGAAGAAGGAGGGGAGAAAGAGAGAGAGAGAGAAGGAGGGGAGAGAGAGAGAAAGAGAGAAGAAGGAGGGGAGAAAGAGAGCAAGAGAGAAGGAGGGGAGAAGAGAGAGAGAAGGAGGGGAGAAGAGAGAGAGAAGGAGGGGAGAAGAGAGAGAGAAGAAGGAGGGGAGAAAGAGAGAGAGAGAGAGAAGGAGGGGAGAGAGAGAGAAAGAGAGAAGAAGGAGGGGAGGAGAGAGAAAGAGAGAAGAAGGAGGGGAGGAGAGAGAAAGAGAGAAGAAGGAGGGGAGGAGAGAGAAAGAGAGAAGAAGGAGGGGAGAAAGAGAGAGCAAGAGAGGAGGGGGAGAGAGAGAGAGAAGGAGGGGAGAAGAGAGAGAGAAGAAGGAGGGGAGAAAGAGAGAGAGAGAGAAGGAGGGGAGAGAGAGAGAAAGAGAGAAGAAGGAGGGGAGAAAGAGAGCAAGAGAGAAGGAGGGGAGAGAGAGAGAAGGAGGGGAGAGAGAGAGAGAGAGAAGGAGGGGAGGAGAGAGAAAGAGAGAAGAAGGAGGGGAGAAAGAGAGAGCAAGAGAGAAGGAGGGGAGAGAGAGAGAGAGAAGGAGGGGAGAAGGAGAGAGAGAGAGAAGGAGGGGAGAAGGAGAGAGAGAGAGAAGGAGGGGAGAGGGGGAGAGAGAGAGAGAGAGAAGGGAGGGCCGGGGGAGGGGCTTGCCTCCCCCCTCCCCCCTCTCATCGCCCCGCCCCACCGCGGGGCCCGCCCCTTTCGCCTGGGGAGGGGGGGAGAGGAGATCAAGGAGGCTGCGCGCAGGAAGCAAGGGGGGGGGGGCAGGAAAGAAAGCCTGAGTAGTGGGGGGGGGGTGAGAGAAAGCTGTGCGGAGCTTCTCCTCCTCCTCCTCTTCCTCCTCCTCCTCCTCCTCCCCCTCCTCCCTCTTGCAGGGCCGCGATGCAGCGCCACAAGCCCCGCGTGGGGCGGCTCCCGGCCCGCCGCGCCACCGAAACCGAAGCGGCGGCGGCGGCGGCGGCCGTTGCAACGGCTCCAGGTGGGTTTTGCAACGCGGGGTGGGGGGTGGGGGTGGGAGTGGGGAGGGGTCTCCCCTGGAGAGGGGAGGGGGCTCCCCCCGCCCGGGCCTGGCTTGCACGTGCTCCGGCCCCTTGCAAAGACACACACACACACACACACACACACACACACACACACACACACAGAGCAGGGGCGCCCCCCCCGCCTCCCGCGCGTGGGTCGGTGGGTGGGTGGGTGGGGGTCCCGTGGGAGTTAAGGTAATGCTGGGGAGGGGGCTGGCCGGGTGACCTTGGGGCATCCCGGAAGAGGAGGAGGAGGAAGGAGGGGGGGGAGGTTGCCATTAACGGCAAGACCTGGGGAGGGTGGGGAGGGGGGGTCCCCGAGAATTGCAAGACTGGAGGGTCGGGGTGGGGGTCCCGACAATTGCAAGACCTGGGGAGGGTCGGGGGGGGCTCCCCGAGAATTGCACGACGAGGGGGAGTGAGGGTCCCCGAGAATTGCAAGACTTCGGTGGGGAGGGGGGTCCCCGAGAATTGCAAGAGTGGAGGGTGGGGGGGGGTCCCCGAGAATTGCAAAACCTGGGGAAGGTGGGGGTCCCGAGAATTGCAAGACTTCGGTGGGCAGGGGGGTCCCCGAGAATGGCAAGACTTGAGGGTGGGGGTCCCCGAGAATTGCAAGACTTGAGGGTTTGGGGTCCCCGAGAATTGCAAGACTTGGGGTCCCCGAGAATTGCAAGACTTGAGGGTGGGGGTCCCTGAGAATTGCAAGACTTGAGTGTGGGTGGGGGTCCCTGAGAATTGCAAGACTTGAGGGTGGGTGGGGGTCCCTGAGAATTGCAAGACTTGAGGGTGGGGGTCCCTGAGAATTGCAAGACTTGAGGGTGGGGGGTCCCCAAGAATTGCAAGACGAGGGTGGGTGGGGGTCCTGAGAATTGCAAGACTTGAGGGTGGGGGTCCCCGAGAATGGCAAGACTTGAGCGTGGGTGGGGGTCCCGAGAATTGCAAGACTTCAGTGGGGAGGGGCTCCCGAGGTTGCCAAGACTTGAGGTGGGGTGGGGGGGGGTCCCTAGAATTGCAAGACCTGGGAAGGGTGGTGGTGGGGGGGTCCCCGAGCATTGCAAGACGAGGGTGTGGGAGGGGGTCCCCGAGATTTGCAAGGCGTGGATGGGGAGGGGGTCCCGAGAATTGCAAGACCTGGGGAAGGTGGGCGGGGGTCCCCGAGATTTGCAAGACTTGAGGGTGGGGGGAGTCCCCAGAATTGCAAGACTTGAGGGGGGGTCCCCGAGATTTGCAACACTTGGGAAGGGTGGGTGGGGGTCCCTAGAATTGCAAGACTTGGGAATAGTAGGGGGGAGGTCCAGAGAATTGCAAGACTTGAGGATGGGGGGGGGGTCCCCAGAAATTGCACGACCGGAAGGGGGTGATGGGGGGGGTCCCCGAGAATTGCAAGACCCGGAGAGGATTGTGTGTGTGTGTGTGTGTGTGTGTGTTGTCCGTCAATCGTGTTTTTTTGCAACCTTGCAAAGCCCCCCCTCCTTTTCATCCCACTTCTCTCACCCCCCCCACCCCGACTTCTGCCGCAGCGGCCTACAGGTAGTAGGCCGCCCGCCCGCCGGCTTTGCACGCTGGGGTTTGTAGTCCTCCTTCCAACCCCCCCCCCCAGGCAAGGTGAGGAGAGAGAAGGTGATGTCATCGGACACCCCCCCCCCCTTCGGGCGGGGAAGGGAAGAGGGAGGGGGGGCAAACCGGTCGGGGCACTTCCTCGGCGCGCGTCTCCTGAGTCAGCAGTGGGGGGGGGGTTGGAAGTGGGGGGAGGAGGAGGAGGGTGGTTGGAGCCTCCTTGTTGGGTCCTGAGGGCGACTCCTGCTGGGGGGGCCTTCCCCACCCACACTCCCTCTGCAAGGGATTGGCTGGCCCTCCAGGTGCAATCCTTGCAGAAAGAGAGAGAAAGAGAGAGAGAGAGAAAGAGAGACACACACACACACACACACACACACACACACACACACACACTTTGGGATCCTTTGGGGGCCTATGGGATCCGGAAGATGGGCACCACCTTCCTCCCCAAATTGGGATCCTTTGGGGATTGGTGGGATCCAGACGCCGGGCGCCACCTTCCTCCCCACGTTGGGATCCTTTGCTCTCCTCTGGGGGCCATGTGGGATCCTTTGCTCTCCTCTGGGAGCCATGTGCTTCCCGGCACTGGGATCCTTTGGAGGGGCTTGGCGATCCAGGAGGAGAAGCACACCGCATTCCTCCTCCCCAAATTGGGATCCTTTGGGAGGGGGGTTGCGATCCGTAAGACGGGGGCTGGCCACCTTCTTCCCTAAATTGAGATCCTTTGGGGGCCCCTGTGGGATCCGGAAGATGGGCACCACATTCCTCCTCACGTGGGGATCCTTTGGGGGGGGGGGCGTGGGATCCAGAAGACAGGCGCTACGTTGCTGCCGAAATTGGGATCCTTTGGGGCTTGTGGGATCCAGAAGTGAAGCACCACGTTCTTCCCCAGATTGGGATTTGGGGGGGGCGGCTCTGGGATCTAGAAAATGGGCTCCACATTCCTCAAATTGGGATCCTTTGGGGGCCTGTGGGATCCAGAAGTCAAGCACCACGTTCTTTCCCAAATTGGGATTTGGGGGGGGGGTCTCTGGGATCTAGAAAATGGGCTCCACGTTCCTCAAATTGGGATCCTTTGCGGGCCTGTGGGATCTGGAAAATGGGCACCACATTCCTCCCTAAATTGGGATCCTTTGGGGTCCTGTGGGATCCGGAAGATGGGCACCACATTCCTCCCCACGTTGGGATCCTTTGCTCTCCTCTGGGAGCCATGTGCTTCCCTGCATTGGGATCCTTTGGAGGGGCTTGGCGATCCAGGAGGAGAAGCACACCACATTCCTCCTCCCCAAATTGGGATCCTTTGGGGGGGGTTGCGATCCGTAAGACGGGGGCTGGCCACCTTCTTCCCTAAATTGAGATCCTTTGGGGGCCCCTTTGGGATCCGGAAAATGGGCACCACATTCCTCCTCACGTGGGGATCCTTTGGGGGGGGCCCCGTGGGATCCAGAAGACCGGCGCTATGTTGCTCCCGAAATTGGGATCCTTTGGGGCCTGTGGGATCCAGAAGTGAAGCGCCATGTTCTTCCCCAGATTGTGATTGGGGGGGGCTCTGGGATCTAAAAAATGGGTGCCACGTTCCTCAAATTGAGATCCTTTGGGGGCCTGTGGGATCCGGAAGACTGGCACCACATTTCTTCCTCAAATTGGGATCCTTTGGGGGCTTTGTGATCCAGAAAATGGGCGCCACGTTCTTCCCCAAATTGGAATCCTTTAGGGACATGTGGGATCCGGGAAACGGGTGCCCCGTTCCTCCCCAAATTGGGATCCTTTGAGGGGGTTTATGATCCAGAAGTGAAGCACCACGTTCTTCCCCAGATTGTGATTTGGGGGGGGCTCTGGGATCTAGAAAATGCGCTCCACATTCCTCAAATTGGGATCCTTTGGGGGCCTGTGGGATCCGGAAGACTGGCACCACATTTCTTCCTCAAATTGGGATCCTTTGGGGGCTTTGTGATCCAGAAAATGGGCGCCACGTTCTTCCCCAAATTGGAATCCTTTAGGGACATGTGGGATCCGGGAAACGGGTGCCCCGTTCCTCCCCAAATTGGGATCTTTTGAGGGGGCTTGTGATCCAGAAGTCAAGCATCACGTTCTTCCCTAGATTGGGACTTTTTTTGGGGGGGGGGCTGTGGGATCTGGAAAATGGGCACCACATTCCTCCCTAAATTGGATCCTTTGGGGCCCTGTGGGATCCGGAAAATGGCCACCACGTTCCTCCCTAAATTGGGATCCTTTGGGGGCCTGTGGGATCTGGAAAATGGGCACCACATTCCTCCCTAAATTGGGAACCTTTGGGGCCCTGTGGGATCCAGAAAATGGTCACCACATTCCTCCCTAAATTGGGATCCTTTGGGGCCTGTCGGATCCATAAGACGGGTGACACGTGCCTCCCTAAATTGGGATCCTTCATGGACCTGTGGGATCCATTAGATGGGCGCCACGTTCTTCCCCAAATTGGGATCCTTTGGGGGCTGTGGGATCCAGAAACGGGCGCCATGTTCCTCCCCAAATCGGGAACCTTGCGGGGGGGGCTGTGGGATCCAGGAAAGGGGCGCCATGTTCTTCCCCAAATTGGGATCCTTTGGGGACCTTGAGTGATCCAGAAGACGGACGCCATGTTGCTCCCTAAATTGGGGGGGGGGCTGTGTCCGTAGTTCAGAGCGGTAAAATTTGGGAAAAATATTAGATGGGGGGGTGGAGAGGTCCTCTAGCCCACCCACCCCTTTGCTGGCCAAGAGGGTTTTTCAGAGGGAGGGCAAAAAAAAAAAAATGCAATTACCGTCGGTCCTCGACTTATGACGGTTGGTTTAGTGACCGACGTTGACGACGGTGTTGGCAACCAAAGCCGCGCGAGCAAAATTCGGAAACCCCCCCCCCGCGACTCACACGAGGCTTCCGGTGCCCCGCGTGTGTGCGTGTGTGCGCGCGTGTACACACGATCCCCTTTTGCGCCAGAATCCGATCCGCTTAACGACCGCCGGCTTTAGCTGAACAAAACGGCCCGGGCTTCGCATGCTGAGTATTGCAAACAGAGGGGGGGTGGGAGCCGAACTCGCCCCGCCGACGTCTCGCTTAGCGACGGAGGGGGAAAATGGGCGTAAAGCGAGGACTGTTGCGGAAGGGGGCCTGGATTTGGCTGGGCTGGGCCGCCGAGGGGCAAGCAGGCTGGGTGGTCTCCTTTCCTTCTGAAGTTTTTTTGGGGGGGGGTCTTCCCCCCCCCCGGCTTCTCTTCCCCTTCCCCCACCCAAGCCTTGCATTTCCTGGTGGTCTCCTCTCCAGTTTGGATTCTGATCTGTTGGGGGGGGAAATATGATTCTCCCCCCCCTCCAGATTTTGGGCTGTGGACACTTGGAGAGCGAGCGGCTAAATTTCATTTTTAACGGGGGGGGGGTTTGTGCCCATGGGGGGGGGGCGGGGAAAAACAATGCCAATAAAAGGTTGAATTTAATCTCATCGGATCGAAATGCCGATGAATTCCAATTTGCAGAAGCAAAAGACGATAGATCGATCGGAAGGGGATCCTGGCAGCTTCGGGGTTAAACTTTGGGGGTGGGGGGTCCTGCGGGGGGGTTCTCCTTGCAGACGTCTCACCACCCAATTAGGCAACGTCATCGATGCTAGGAGGGAGGGGGGAGCAATGGAGAGAAGGAGGAGGAGGAGGAGGAGAAAGACTGGGGGGTCCTGGGGGGGGGCTCTCTGAGCTGGGGGGGGGTGTCTCCTTGCAGACGTCTCGCGACCCAACTAGGCAACGTCATCGGTGCTACTGGTAGAAAAGAGGTGGGTTTGTGGAGGAGAGGAAAAGGCCTGAGGGGTCCGGGGGGGGGTTTCTGAGCTGGGGGGGGTCTCCTCGCAGACATCTCGTGACCCAACTAGGTAACAGCATCAGTGCTAGGAGGGAGGAGGAGGAATATTGTGTGTGGGGGGGGTCCTTGCAGACGTCTCGTGACCCAACTAGGGAACGTCATCACTGCCACAAGGGAAGAGGTAGTTATGGAGATGAGGAGGTAGGACTGGGGGGGGTCCTGGGGGGGTCTCTGAGCTGGGGGGGTGGGTCTCTTTGCAGACGTCTCGTGACCCAACTAGGGAACGTCATCAGTGCTAGAAGGGTGGAGGAGGAGGAGGACTGTGGGGGTCCCTGGTACTGTCTGAGCTGGGAGGGGGGGCGGTTCTCCTTGCAGACGTCTCGTGACCCAACTAGGTGACATCATCAGGGCTAGGAGGAGAAGAGGGTGGAGGACGAGGACTGGGAGGGTCCTCGTGAATTCGTCTCCGGCTCAACCAGGGAGCCATCATCAGGGCTAGAAGGAAGGGAATTGCGTGTGTGGAGTGGAGGAAAGGAAGGAAGGAAGGAAGGAAGGAAGGAAGGAAGGAAGGAAGGAAGGAAGGAAGGAAGGAAGGAAGGATTAACCAGTGGAACCACCTGCCTCCAGAAGCAGTGAATGCTCCAACACTGGAAGTTTTGAAGAAGAAACTGGACAGCCATTTGTCCAAAATGGTATATAGAGTTTCCTTCCTGAGCGGGGGTTGGACTAGATGACCTCCAAGGTCCCTTCCAACATCATCATCATCATCATCATCATCATTATTATTATTATTATTATTATTATTATTATTATTATTATTATTATTGGGTTTCCTGCCTGAGCAGGGGGTTGGACTAGATGACCTCTAAGGTTCCTTCCAACTTTACTACTACTACTACTACTACTACTACTACTACTACTACTACTATTATTATTATTATTATTATTATTATTATTATTATTATAGGGTTTCCTGCCTGACTGGGGGTTGGACTAGATGACCTCCAAGGTCCCTTCCAACTTTATTATTATTATTGTTATTGTTATTGTTGTTATTATAGGGTTTCCTGCCTGAGCAGGGGGGTTGGACTAGATGACCTCCAAGGTCCCTTCCAACTTTACTACTATTGCTACTACTACTACTACTATTATTATTATTATTATTATTATTATTATTATTATTATTATAGGGTTTCCTGACTGACCAGGGGGTTGGATTAGATGACCTCCAAGGTCCCTTCCAACTTTATTATTATTAGAAGGAAGGAAGGAAGGAAGGCAGGAAGAAAGAAAGGAAGGACGGACTGTGGGGTCCTTGGTGCTCTGTGAGCTGGCTGGTTTCCTTGCAGACGTTTCGTGACCCAACTAGGGAACGTCATCCAGGCTAGAAGGGAGTGGGATGTGTGGAGTGGAGGAGGAAAGGAAAGGAAAGATTGCGGGGGGTCCTGGGTGCTCTCTGAGCTGGGTGGTCTTCTTGCAGACGTTTCGTGACCCAACTGGGGAACGTCATCAGTGCTAGAAGGGAGTGGGGTGTGTGGAGATGAGGATGGGGAGGATTCTGGGGTCCTTCTTTGGTGGCTTTCTTTCCGGCATTGCATCAGCCAGCTAGGTAATACCAACACAGACACACACACACACACACACACACACACACACACCCATCCCTTCTAGCACTGATGATGTTCCCCAGTTGGGTGAGGGAATGTCTGTAAGGAAAAACCCGCCGACTCCCCACAGCCCTGCGAGGCGGCCGACTCCGGTCCGTGGGCTGGCGCAGCCTTTCGGAAGGCCAGACCCCAAATCTCTCCGAATACGGAATCTATAAATGTTATGTTATTTTATTTTTTTTTAATATCGAAATAAATCAATGTGGCCTCTGAATCCCTGCCCAGCACGGGGAATCCCTTTTATTGTTTTTTTTTGTTTTTTCATAAATTGTTTTCTTTTGTTACATTCTTGTTGTATTGTTTTATTTCACTCTGTTTGGTTTTGCTGTTTGGGGTTTTTTTTTTTTTTTAATTGCATTTCAGTCGGTTTTATTGTTTTCTTGGGCTTCGTTTTGATTTGAGTCCATTCTGTTTCATTGCGTTGCTTTCTTTCGTTCTCTTTTGTTTTCTTATTTTATTTATTGTATACCATTTGATGATTTTGTTCTGTTCTGTCATTCTCTTTTGTTTTATTTTACTGCGTTTTTTCTCTATCTGGTTTTCTTATTTTATCTTGTTCCATTTTATGTTTTGTTTTATCCTATTCTGTTTCATTCTATTCTCTTTTATTATTTTGTTTTTTAATTTTATTTCATTCTCTTCTATTTTTTATTTTATTTCATTTCATTCTATTCTATTTCATTCTATTTATTCTGAAACGGTATAGGTTATCCTGCTTGAGCAGGAGGTTGGACTAAATGACCTCTGTCCCTTCCAGCTCCTATCCTATCCTATCCTATCCTATCCTATCCTATCCTATCCTATCCTGATTAGTGTACGTTTAAAGTGACAATAAAGTTATTCTATTCTGTTCTATTCTATTCTATTAATTTTATTCTGTATTCTATTCTATATTCTATTCTATTCTATTCTTTCCATTACATTCTATTTCCATTACATTCTCTATTCTGTTCTGTTCTATTCTATTCTATTCTATTCTATTCTATTCTATTCTATTCTATTCTATTCTATTCTATTCTATTCCTTATTCTATTCTATTCCTTATTCTATTCTATTCATCATTCCTCTATTCTATTCTATTCTATTCCATATTTTCTATTCTATTCTATTCTATTCTATTCTATTCTATTCTATTCTATTCTATTCTATTCTATATTCCTATTCTATTCTATTCTTTCCATTACATTCTATTTCCATTACATTCCCTATTCTCTTCTCTTCTCTTCTCTTCTCTTCTCTTCTCTTCTCTTCTCTTCTCTTCTCTTCTCTTCTCTTCTATTATTCTATTCTATTCTATTTCTATTACATTCTCTATTCTATTCTATTATTTTTTATTTTATTTCATTCTATTCTATTTTTTATTTTATTTTGTTTTATTTTACTCTATTTTATTTCATTCTATTTCATTTTATGATTTTGTTTTGTTTTATTCTATTCTATTTCATTCTATTCTGAGATGGTATAGGTTCTCCTGTTTGAGCAGGGGGCTGGACTAAATGACCTCTGAGGTCCCTTCCAGTTCCTATCCCACCCCATCCTATCCTATCCTATCCTATCCTATCCTATCCTATTTCATTTTATTATTTTATTTTATTTCATTCTACTCTATTTTATTTTATTCTATTTTATTTTACTCTTATTTCATTCTCTTTTGTTTGGCTTTATTTTATTCTATTGCCTTCTATATTTGTTTTTTTTTATTTTTTATTTGACTTCATTCTGTTCTGTTACATTCATACTGCCTGTGTTGTATGCTTGTTGTAATTGGTTTTACTTTTTTAAAATTTGATTTTGTTTTATTCAATTTATATCTTGGCCAGCTCACTGTGGAAATGACTGTGAGCACCTTACAAAATGACATGAGTGTGGGCGTGTGTGCACATGCGCACAGACACGTATATATGTGAATGTATATATGTATATAGGTGGATGGATGGATGGACGGACAGATGGACGGCCAGCCAGACAGCCCTGGAAGTTTTTAAGAAGAGACTGGACAGCCATTTGTCCGAAATGGTATAGGGTTTCCTGCCTGAGCAAGGGGTTGGACTAGATGACCTCCAAGGTCCCGACTATTATTATTATTATTATTATTATTATTATTATTATTATTATTATTATTATTGAGACTGGACAGCCATTTGTCTGAAATGGTATAGGGTTTCCTGCCTGAGCAGGGGGTTGGACTAGATGACCTCCAAGGTCCTTTCCAACTTTATTATTATTACTATTATTATTATTATTATTATTATTATTATTATTATTATTATTATTGACAGACAGACAGATAGATAGATGATAGAAATGATGGATGGACAGATAGACAGATATGGATGGTAGGTAGGTAGACAGACAGATGATTGATAGATAGATAGATAGATAGATAGATAGATAGATAGATAGATAGATAGATAGATAGATAGATATGGATGGTTGATAGATACAGACAGATATGATGGATGGATAGATTCATTTTCACAGTGAGATGGCTGAGGTATAAAGATATCTATCACCAATTAAAGTTAGTAAGAATTAAATAAAGACAAAAGCAATCTGAACCAGCTTACAAAATGTCCTATCTATCTATCTATCTATCTATCTATCTATCTATCTATCTATCTATCTATCTATCTATCTATCTATCTATCTATCTATCTATCTATCTATCTATCTATGTCTATTTATCTATCTATCTATCTATCTATCTATCTATGTCTATCTATCTATCTATCTATCTATCTATCTATCCATTTGTCATCTATCTATGTCTATTTATCTATCTATCTATCTATCTATCTATCTATCCATTTGTCATCTATCTATGTCTATCCATTTATCTATCTATCTATCTATCTATCTATCTATCTATCTATCTAATCTACTTGTATCTGTATCTATCTATCTGTCTGTCTATCTATCTATCTATCTATCTGCCTGCCTGCCTATCTATCTATCTATCTATCTATCTGCCTGCCTATCTGTCTATCTTCTCTCTTCTCTCTCTCTTTTCTCTCCTTCTATCTATCATTTGTCTATCCATTTGTCATCTGTCTAACTAACTATGTCTATTTATCTGTCTGTCTGTCTGTCTATCTATCTATCCCAATTAAATTTAGTAAGGATTAAGTAGAGAAAAGCAATGTGAACCCACTTACAAAATGACATAGGTACATACATACATAGATACATAAATAAAAACCAGTTAAAGTTAGTAAGACTTAGAGATTAAAAGCAATGTGAACCAGCTTACAAAATGGCATGCATGCATACATACATACATAGATACATAAATACATACATAGATACATAGATACATACTGATACATAGATATTCATAGATACATATACATACATAGACACAGATACACACACACACACACACACACCAGTTAAAGTTGGTAAGAAATAAATGGAGACAAAAGCAACCTGGAGCAGATCACACCGTAGAGCAAGGGCTGGGCCACTTTGAAGACTCGTGGACTTCAACTCCCAGAATTCCCCAGCCTGCAAAACCTGACGTTGGACGTTCCCAAATCTTAAAGCGACCGAGGCTGGACAACCCCCCTACTTTCGAGATCATTATTTTTGCATTGGGGTTTTAACGGGGTTTCCTTTTCGCAACCCAGCTTTGACTTCAGCCGCCCGCTCCAGAAAATGGGCCCCAGTTGGTATCTCTGGTCGCGTCTCTCTCTCTCTCTCTCTCTCTCTCTCTCTCTCTCTCTCTCCAGCCTGTCTTTGAAACTCTCTTCTTTGTTTTCTCCGCAGAAAGGGGGGTCCCCATGGAGGGGGCAGACCAGCAGACGGCGGCGGTGCGGACCCACCAGGGTTCCCCTCCGGGGGACAAGCCGTTTCCCTTCCCGGCCTGGGAGGAGAGCTCGGGGGACGAGAACGGGCTGGTGATCCACAGCCAGGTGGAGGAAGAGGAGCACAAATGCGGGGTGTGCGGCGAGAGTTTCAGCCAGCCGCTGGGCCTGCTCCGCCACCAGAAGCAGCAGCACGCCGGCGAGCGGGCCTTCGTCTGTCCCGAGTGCGGCCGCGGCTTCAGCCTCAAACACAACCTCATCATCCACCAGCGTATCCACACCGGCGAGAAGCCCTTCGGCTGCGGCGTCTGCGGGAAACGCTTCAGCCTCAAACAGAACCTGCTCACCCACCAGCGGGTGCACGGCGGTCCGGCTAGGCGCCCTTTGGCCTGCCCGGCGTGCGGGAAGAGCTTCCGGGAAGAACGGCTGCTCGCCGCTCACCAGGAAAAGGACTGCGAGCGGCAGCAGGCCGACAGCCCAGACGGCGAAGCGGGGCGCGTCGGCGGCGAGGGCGAGGAGCGTTTAGCGCAGCGGCGGCTGAGGGTCAAGCCCCAAGGGAAGCCGCCCCAGACCCGAGCCGCTTTTGCCCGCCAGGCCTCTGGGGAACCCTTGGGGGGCCGAAGTGGCCTCGCCGGTTCGCCGAGGACCCGGCAAACCAAAGAGGAGACCCCCAAAGGCCCGAAGCAGAGGCTGAGCAGGCGAGACGCCCCCTTCCAGTGTCTGACGTGCGGGAAGAACTTTTCGCAGAAAGGGAACCTGGCGGCGCATCGGAGGAGTCACCTGGAGCAAGAGACCCTCAGCTGAGGACGGGCCGAGAGAGGGTGTCCTGCTGGGCCTGAGCGTTCGGAGTGGTGGTGGTGGGCAGCGGCCTTGAGGAGGGACCAAGAGCAAGGAGAAGGGACAGCCCCCTCCCCATCTCGGAATCGGCCCTCCGAGGAACAGTGTAGAAAAGACCTTTTTTTTTTTTTTACGTTCTCCGCCAAGTCCCGTTCCACGTACCAGGACCTCGAACTGACATAAAACTAGACGACACAGGGTGCTTATCATATTTCGGCATTTTTGTACCTCCTGCCAGATCCTGGATCGAGTCCCACCCGTTTCCCCCCCTCTACATTTTGCATTCCGTTTTTGTCCCGTTGCGATGGAACACCGGCTCCTGTCTCCCAAGTCCGCGGAGCGCCCACCGTAGCAGAATCGCGCCGCAGGCCTGGCGGGGGGGGGGAGCAGGGTCCTAGCTTTGCCAAAGACAAAGAGGGGGAAGGAGGATCAGGGTAGCCGTCGGATCAGCCGGTTCCGAGTTTGCAACGGCGAGCCGCCTCGGAAGCCGTTCCCTGTGGATTTGAACCCGAGGCGTGCGGCATGAACAAAAGAGGATCGCGTCTCTCGTTGGAAGCCGTTCCCCTGTGGATTTGAACCCGAAGCGTGCGGCACGAGCAAAGGGGATCGTGATGGGCCCGACGGCGTCGTGGAGATAATCTGGCATCTTTGAGCCGCTCAATTATACGAGACTCCACTGAGGAACCGAGGCACCTGCTAGAAAGTTCCTGAATGTTCCATACTCCGAGCGGCAGTACCATCCCCGACTTGGATCCGGCCAAGAGGTATCTCTTGGAAGATCAGCGGCTCGGGAAGACCGGGAAGACGTGAGGGAGGGGAAAGCCCCAAGTTGGAGGGGCTGTGTTCCCAGAGACAACCCCCCCCTCTCTACTTCCCCTGCAAGGTTTACCCGTGGAACTCCCTGCTCTGCTTCCCTTCGCTGTCCAGCCGGGCCATCAGCTAGCTTTGTCGTTCGCCAGCTTTGTCGTTCCGTTCGTTTACGGTTGATAGTTAAACCACGTTCGGCCCGTTTCAGAGGCTTTGGAACATTCCTTCGGTTGAGCTGGACCTGTTAAACCACAAGACTGAGTCGCCGCGTCTCAGTTTTCTGACCCAAGGGACCAGTATCCCATACACACACCACACACACACACACACACACACACACACACACCAGTCCCTGCTGCTTTTGCTATCCAAGCTTGGACGAAGCTGATGTGGCAAGGAGTGTCCCATCCTGGCACCCAAAGTGGGGGGTTGTTGAGTGCCCGGGGACCCCCAGGAGTGGGAGATCCTGGTAAGGTCACGGGAAGGAGGGGGGGTCTGTCCGGGATGCAGAGATGCGATATATGAAGGTCTCCCAGCGGAGGGATTGGAAAGGGGGGGGGTGTCTGCAAGTGCGGGATGCCGGACGGGCTGGGCTGTGCTCTTCTCTCTCTTCCTTTTCCCTCTTTCGTTCCTTTCCTCCTTCCCTCCTTTTTTTCCTTTCGCTTTTCCCTCCGTCCCTCTTTTTTTTTTGTTTCTTTCTCCTCTCGTTTTCTCTCCCTTCCCTCTGTCCCTCTTTTGTTCTCTTTCTTCCCTCTCTTTTCTCCTCTTTCCTTCTTCCCCTCTCTTTCTCTTTTTTCTTTCTGCTTCGTTTTCTCTCCCCCCTTGGTCCCTTTTTCCTTCCTTTGTTTTCTCTTCCTTTTTTTCTTGTTTCCTTCCTTCCCTCTTTTTCTCCTTTCTCCCTTCTGTTTTTTACTTTCTTTTTTCTTTCTCTATTTTTCTTCCCTCCCTCTTCTCTTTTTCCACTTTCTTTCTCCCTTCTGTCTTTTTTTGGTCTTTCTTTCTTTCTTTCTTTCTTTCTTTCTTTCTTTCTTTCTTTCTTTCTTTCTTTCTTTCTTTCTTTCTTTCTTTCTTTCTTTCTTTCTTTCTTTCTTTCCCAAGTGTAATTGGACACACAAGGAATTTGTACAGAATCCTCCCTCCCTTCCTTTTTTTTCTTTCTGTCTTTCTCTGTGTGTGTGTGTGTCTCTCGTGCACACCCAACCACCCACACCTTCTGTGGGGCAGAATTTAGCAGCAAACGGTCAAGAAATACGGATGCCCCATTGATTCCTCCAGAGTCAACGTTTTGAGACCGGGTGTTAAGACTTTGAGGTCATCCACCTGAGATTTTTTTTGGGGGGGGGGGGCTCTTGGGAGTCGTTCCAGTGGCAGGGTTAGGAGCAAGCAACCTCTGGGGTCCCCCTCCCGCTGGGTCGCCACCGGGACGCGCACCCACCAAACCCAGCATTCAAGCCACTTTGCTGCCGAATCCTGGCTGTGCGACCTGGGCTACAGAGAGGCTACGCGAGGGCCGTAAAATGCGTCACCCTTGGTGTAGATGGTGGCACCCCAGAATCCACTCCCCTCTCTCGCCCTCCTCCCCGGATTGCCCAGGAAACCCCCTCAAGTTCTGCACCGAGAGAGTGGCGATCTCTCTTTTCTCTCTGGTGACCCGTCAGTCTACGGTTGGTTGACCGTAGAAATGGAATAAAAGAAATTAAAAAAAAAACACTTCGGGAGGGCGGCCGTTGTCTTAAGGCGGTTGGTGGAGGGGCCAAACCGCTAGGATTGCCCGCCTCTCATTTGGGGGAGCCCCCGTCCTCGACCTGCCAACCTATAGGAATTGGGGGGATATGCAAAGTTCTGCGGCTAATCTTTGATAGTGATGACTGGTACGGGCGCGCGACGTGCCTCCGGACCGCATCTAGAGAGCAGCGTTTCCTCCACGTCACATCTGTGGGGGTGCCGAGTCTCAGCTGGGGAGTAGTCCCCTGCCCCCAAACAAAGAGAGCCCCTCCCTGTAGATGATGCTACAGGTGGTCACTGGGACCAGTTTGACATTTGGACATCCTTCCGTACGTGCTCAGAGAGTAGCGTGACTCGCAGCTCAGTCCTGAATTGTATCCGTTCTCTTCTACGGGAACGGAGCGTTAAGTGTCGGAAAGGAAAATCTCTTGGATTTCTTTTGGGGGGGGGGTTCCGTTTTCCTGTTCAACTCTACTGAGGCCTTGCCAGCTTCCCCCCTCCTCCCCGGGGCAGCCCCTGCTGAAAACCTTCGCACAGCCTCCTGACGCACCTACAACACACTCCGGCGCAATTCAGCCGCACCCTTCTTTCCAAGGAGGCAGTAAACGTGTCAGGGAGGGTTCTAGCCCGCTGGGGGATATCGGGGTCCCCCATCGGGCGCCGGCTGGAAATGGTTGTGCTTGGGTGACAATGCACCTTAATTCTTCCCCTTACCGGCTTCAGCCTCTTTCTTTGTTGAATAAAATGTTTGCCTTCCCTTTGGTGCTCGCTGGTGTTTTTGGGTGGATTCTCTCGGTCACCGCCGGCGTCGCTCAGCCATGATTTAGCCGAGTTGAATGATGGCTGCCTCCAAAAGCTCCCTCTCCGAGCAATGCGGCGCCATTGATTTCTCGTTCACTCTCTTTTCCCAGGTTCGAGCGATCCCCTTTTGCAACATCCCAACGAGCAAAGTCAACGGGGAAGTCTGACTCACTTAACGATGATAGCAAGAAAGGTCTTATTATGGGTAGATCGGGGCATTTGATGGCCTACTTCCGATGCTCCGACCGTCCCTGTCCAGTTTGTGGCAGCCGGGACAGGACAGTGTCAGCAAGGGGTTGACGGCGAGTCAGTGGTATCGTGGCCATCCACAGCAGTCCCACTGTCCCACGGCCCGTAAGGAACATTAATCGAACCAATGCAGGTGTTCAGTTAGTGACACCGTTGCTAAGTGGGGCTGGCTTCCCCAGTGATTTTGCTCGTGAGGAAGTCGCAAAAGGGATCGCTGTGAGCGTCATAAATCTGAGTCAGTTGCCAAACAGCTGAATTTGGATCACGTGACCACGGGAATGCACGACCCCGGTGCATGACCCTCGTGCTCACGTGATCAAAATTCGGAGGCATGGCAACTGACTCGCATTCATGACGGTTGCATGTCCCTGGCGGAGAAAGTCAGTAGGGAAGACAGGTTCTCTTCACTACCGTGTGACTACCGTGTTCCCCGTGTTTCTACTGTGGTTTTTTTTTTTTTTTTTTGCCTCCAAAAGAGGCACTCGGTCTTAATTTTCTTACCTTAGGGCCACGCAGCCCGGGCCTCCCACGCCTGGACACCTGTCGCGCTGCTGCTTGACTTCTTTTGCGGCCGCGTGCTGCCACCTGTGGCCGGATGCCACGTGGTGCATTGCGCAGTTGCCGCTCCGCCCAGCAGGAGGCCACGTGGCCCAAAGAGCAGATAACACAGTCGGAGGGGACTTTGGAGGTGAGCAGGTGACTTACAGAATCAGAATAAGAGTTGGAGGGGACCCTGGAGGTCATCTAGTCCAACCCCCTGCGCGAGCAGGAGACCCTTAACAGAATCACAGAATAAGAGCGTCGGAGGGACCTTGGGAGGTCTTCTAGTCCAACCCCCTGCTCGAACAAGAGACCCTTAACAGAATCACAGAATAACAGTCAGTGGAGACCCTGGAGGTCATCTAGTACAACCCCCTGCTCAAGTAGGCCCTTAACAGAATAACAGAACAGTCGGAAGGGAACTTGGAGGTCATCTAGTCCAGCCCCCTGCTCAAGCAGGAGACCCTTAACAAAATCACAGAATAACAGTCAGAGGGGACCCTGGAGGTCGTCTAGTCCAATCCCCCTGGTCAAGCAGGAGACCTTTACGGGAGAACGGAGTTGGAAGGGACCTCAGAGGTCATCTAGTCCAACCCCCTGCTTGAGCAGGAGACCCTTAACAATGACAATAACAGTCAGTGGGGACCCTGGAGGTCATCTAGTCCAACCCCTGCTTGAAAAGGAGACCCTTCACAGAATCACAGCGTCGGGGGGGGGGGTCCCTGAAAGTCATGTAGTCCACCCCCCTGCTGAAACAGGAGACCCTTACAGAACGGAGTTGGAAGGGACCTCAGAGGTCATCTAGTCCAACCCCCTGCTTGAGCAGGAGACCCTTAACAATCACAATAAGTCAGTGGGGACCCTGGAGGTCATCTAGTCCAACCCCTGCTTGAAAAGGAGACCCTTCACAGAATCACAGCGTCGGGGGGGCCCCTGGAGGTCATGTAGACCACCCCCCTGCTCAAACAGGAGACCCTTGCAGAAGAACGGAGTTGGAAGAGACTTCAGAGGTCATCTAGTCCAACCCCCTGCTTGAGCAGGAGACCCTTAACAGAATCAGTAACAGTCAGTGGGGACCCTGGAGGTCATCTAGTCCAACCCCTGCTTGAAAAGGAGACCCTTCACAGAATCACAGCGTCGAGGGGGGGACCCTGGAAGTCATGTAGTCCACCCCCCCCTTCTGAAACAGGCGTCCCTTACAGAAGAACGGACTTGAAGGGACCTCAGAGGTCATCTAGTCCAACCCTCTGCTTGGGCGGGAGACCTTTCACAGAATCACAGAGTCGGGTGGGGACCCTGGAGGTCGTGTAGTCCACCCCCTTGCTCAAACAGGAGACCCTTAAAGAAGAACGGAGTTCGGAAGGGACCTCAGAGGTCATCTAGTCCAACCCCCTGCTCGAGCAAGGAGACCGTTTACAGAATCCAAAGAGCTGGAAAGGGGGGGGGGAACCGGAGAAGGCAGCCGAGGCTTCGTGGGAGGAGGAGGTTGGGGGGGGGGCGGCGTCGGTTCCAGCGCGGGGGTCTCCAAGGGGCGCCTTCACCCCCCCTCTCCTCCGCCTCGACGGCCCCCTTTTCCCAGCCGCCATTCCTGCCCGCGACCCCCAGAGGGCGTCCCGCGCACGGGAAAGCGCGCCGGCTCCCGCCCCGCCCCCGCCAAACCACTTTCCCTCTCGGCCGCGCCGCACTTTCGCTTTCCGCCTGCAGACTTTCTCCCCCACCCGCGAAGTTGCGCCGATTCCCAGCCCGGGAAGGTAAACCGGGGCGGAGGGGGGGGTCGCAGGGGAGGGGAGGGGGAAGGGGGGCGGTCCCAGCAGCGGGGTGGGGGATCCCCGTCCCCCAACTCCGCCTCCGAGGCTTTGGAGGGGTCCGCAGCGCGAAAGGTGGGGAGACGGGATCTGTATTAGGGGAGGGGGCTGGCAGAAGGAGCCCCTTCCTCTCCTCTCCTCCTCCTTCGCTTCCCTCTGCCTTTTTTTCCCTTCCTTCCTTCGTCCTCCCTCTTTCCCTTTCTTTCCTTCCTCTCCTCTCCTTTCCTCTTTCCTCCCTCCCTCCTTCCCTCCTTTCTTTCTTTCTTTCTTTCTTTCTTTCTTTCTTTCTTTCTTTCTTTCTTTCTTTCTTTCTTTCTTTCTTTCTTTCTTTCTTTCTTTCTTTCTTTCTTTCTCTCCCTCCCTCCACCCTCCTTCTTTTCCTTCCTTCTCTCTCTTTCCTCTCCCCCTCTCTCCCTCCCTCCCATCCTCTCTCCACCCTGTTTTCCTTTCTTTTCTTCTTTCCTTTCCTCTACCTCCTTTCTTTTTTCTTTCTCTTTCCTTCTCCTCCCTCCCTTCCTCTTTCTTTCTTTCTTTCTTTCTTTCTTTCTTTCTTTCTTTCTTTCTCCCTCCCTCCCTCCCTCCCTCCCTCTTTTAGTTCCTTTCCTCTCTCCTCCCCCCCTCCTTCCCTCTTTCTCTCTCTCTCTCTCTCTCCCCCTCCCTCCCTCTTTTCCTTCTTTTCCTTTCCTCTCCTCTCCTCCCTCCCTCCTTCCCTCTTTCTTTCTTTCTTTCTTTCTTTCTTTCTTTCTTTCTCTCTCTCTCTCTCTCTCTCCCCCTCCCTCCCACTTTTCCTTCCTTTCCTTCCCTCTCCTCTCCTCTCCTCCCTCCTTTCTTTCTCTCTCTCCCCCTCCCTCCCTCTTTTCCTTCCTTCCTCCTCCCGCTTTTCTTTCGTCCCTTCCCTTCCTTCCTTTCCTCTCCTCCCTCCCTCTCTTTCTTTCTCTCCCTCCCACCCTCCCTTCCTCCCTCCCTTTTCCTTCTTTCCTCCTACCTCTTCTCCTTTTTTCCTTCCCTCTCCTCTCCTCCCTCTTTCTTCCTTCCTTCCTTCCTTCCTTCCTCCTTCCTCCCTCCCTCCCTCCCTCCCTCTCTCTCTCCTTCCCTCCTTTCCATCTATCTCACTCCCGCTTTCCCTCTCGAATGTATTGGACGGGGGGGGGGGGAAAGGTGCTACGGAAAGGCCACATTTCAGCCTCCGCTCCCACCACTAGGTCGCTCTGCCCGCTCTGCCCGCTCTGCCCGCCAGAGGGCGCGCCTTCTCCCTCCTCCTCCTCCTCCTCCTCCCCCCCTCCTCCGGCGGGGCGACTCCTTCGGAAGGGATCCCGAGAGATCCGGCGGGTTCGCCCGGGCTGGCGTTTGGTCTTTCGCAGCCGGAGGAGCTGAAGGGGAGGGGATCCCGGGGAGCGTCTGGATGGCCTCGCCGAAGAGAAAAGCAGCAGCCCGCGGCCAGGTAGGCGCAGAGAGACGCCTCCCCCCCTCCCGCCCAAAAAAGACCCCTGGTCCGGAGGGCGCGCCTGGCTTTGCGTTGGGGGGGGGGCGGGCGCGCGGGGGGGGGACTTGGAAGCCTCTCCCGTAAAGGAAAGGAGGGAGCAGGTTGGGAAGGCCGGACGCCGAGGAAGGAAAACCCGTGGCCAATTGATCAGACTGTTCCCTCGAACAGTCTCCTTCCTTCCTTCCTTCCCTGTCTTTCCTGCCTCCCTCTTTCTCTTCGTCCCTTTGTTCCTCTGTATTTCCTTCCTCCCTCCCTCTCTTCCTCCTTCTTTCCTTCATTTGTCTTTCCTCCCTCCCTCCCCTCCCTCGCTCTTCTTCTTTCCTTCCATCTGTCCTCCCTCCCCTTCCTTCCTTCCTTCCTTCCTTCTACCTACTTTTCTTCCTCTCCCCCTCCCTCTTTTCCCCCTCACTCCGTCCCTCCTCCCTCTCTCCTTCTCTTCTTTCCCCTCCCTTTCTTCCTCTCTCCTTCCTTCCCCATTCAACTCCTTCCTTCCTTCTTTCCTTCCTTCCTTCCTTCCTTCCTTCCTTCCTTCCTTCCTCGCTCCCTCCCCATCCATCTCCTTTCTTCCCCATTCAACTCCTTCCTTCCTTCCTTCTTTCCTTCCTTCTTTCCTTCCTTCCTTCCTTCCTTCCTTCCTTTCTCCTCGCTCCCTCCCCATCCATCTCCTTTCTTCCCCATTCAACTCCTTCCTTCCTTCCTTCCTTCCTTCCTTCCTTCCTTCCTTCCTTCCTTCCTTCCTTCCTTCCTTTCTCCTCGCTCCCTCCCCATCCATCTCCTTCCTTCCCCGTTCAACTCCTTCCTTCCTTCCTTCCTTCCTTCCTTCCTTCCCTCCTCGCTCCCTCCCCATCCATCTCCTTCCTTCCTTCCTTCCCTCCTCGCTCCCTCCCCATCCATCTCCTTCCTTCCTTCCTTCCCTCCTCGCTCCCTCCCCATCCAATCCTTCCTTCCTTCCTTCCTTCCTTCCTTCCTTCCTCCTCCTTCCTTCCCTCCCGCTCCTCCCCCATCTCCTTCCCCATTCACTCCTTCCTTCCCTTCCTTCCTTCCTTCCTTCCTTCCTTCCTTCCTTCCTTCCCTCCTCGCTCCCTCCCCATCCATCTCCTTCTTCCCCGTCAACTCCTTCCTTTCCTTCCTTCCGTCCTCCCTCCTCGCTCCCTCCCCATCCTCTCCTTCCTCCTTCCTTCCTTCCTTCCTTCCTTCCTTCCTTCCTCCCTCCTCGCGCTCCCTCCCATCCTTCCTTCCTTCCTTCCAATCCTCCTTCCTTCCTTCCTCCTTCCTTCCTTCCTTCCTTCCTTCCTTCCTTCCCTTCCTTCCTTTTCATTCCTTCCTTCCTTCCTTCCTTCCTTCCTTCCTTCCTTCCTTCCTTCCTTCCTTCCTTCCTTCCCTCCTCGCTCCCTCCCCATCCATCTCCTTCCTTCCCCGTTCAACTCCTTCCTTCCTTCCTTCCTTCCTTCCTTCCTTCCTTCCTTCCTTCTTTCCTTCCTTCCTTCCTTCCCTCCTCCCTCCCTCCCTCCCTCCTTCCTTCCTTCCCTCCTTGCTCCTTCCCCATCCATCTCCTTCCTTCCGCATTCAACTCCTTCCTTCCTTCCTTCCTTCCTTCCTTCCTTCCTTCCTTCCTTCCTTCCTTCCTTCCTTCCCTCCCTCCCTCCCTCCCTCCCTCATCTAGCCCAACCCCCTGCTCGAGCAGGAGACCCTTACAGAGTCACAGAATGACAGAGCTGGAAGGGACCTCGGAGGTCATCTAGTCCAACCCCCTGCCCAAGCAGGAGACCCTGGGCCATTCCAGACAAGCGCCAGCCCCGCCTCTTCTTCTTGCTCTGCCCAGGGAGTCCACCGTCCGCTGTCTGAACGGCCGATTCGTTCTTTTTCAGGGCTCCACGGGGGACCACGGAGCCGAAGCGAAGGAAGAAGGTGAGGGTCCCACCAAGATTCGGCTTCGTTGCTTGCCAGTTCTTCCCCAGGGGAAGGGCTTGGCTCTCTGTGTGTGCCGAAGCATGGAGTAATGGAAGGGGCCTCGGAGGTCATCTAGCCCAACCTCCTATCTATCTCTCTGTCTGTCTGTCTATCTATCTATCCATCTCTGCTGAGTATCTAATTCTTTGTCTCTCTTTCCCTCTATCTCTATTCACATCTATATATCTGTCTGTCTGTCTGTCTGTCTGTCTATCTATCATCTATCTATATCTGTGTATCTATGTATCTATCTATTATCTATCTATCTATCTATCTATCTATCTATCTATCTATCTATCTATCTATCCATCTCTGTTGAGTATATAATTCTTTCTTTCTCCCTCTATCTCTATTCACATCTATATGTCTGTCTGTTTGTCTGTCTGTCGTCTATCTATCTATTTCTCTATATCTATCTATCTATCTATCTATCATCCATCCATCTATCTATTATCTATCTATCTATCCATCCATCTCTGTTGAGTATCTAATTCTTTGTCTCTCTCTCCCTCTGTCTCTATTCACATCTATATATCTGTCTGTCTGTCTATCTATCTATCTATCTATCTATCTATCTATCTATCTATCTATTTCTCTATATCTATATCATCCATCCATCGATCTATCTATCCATATCTATCTATCTATGTATCATCCATCCATCCATCCATTGATCCATTCATCGATCTATCTACCTATCTATCCATATCTATCTATCTATCTATCTATCTATCTATCTATCTATCTATCTATCGCTATCTATCCATATCTGTTGAGTATCTAATTCTTTGTCTGTCTCTCTCTCTCTCCATCTCTGTTCACATCTCTCTATATATATCTCTGTCTGTCTGTCTGTCTGTCTGTCTGTCTATCTGTATCTATCTATCTATCTATCTATCTATCTATCTATCTATCTATTATCTCTCTCTCTCTCTCTCTCTCTCTCTCTCTCTCTCTATATATATATATATATATATATATATATATATATATATATATATATATATAATCCATCCATCTATCCATCTCTCTCTCTCTCTCTCCCCCCCATATATTCACTGAATTCCAGCCGTGTAACTGCCCTAAGACTCTCCCTCTTTCAAACTCCCAGGGGAGGAACTCCGGCTGATCCTGGTCGGGAAGTCCGGAGGCGGGAAAAGCGCCACGGGCAACACCATCCTCGGCCAGAGGGAGTTCGTGTCCGTCCTGGCAGCGAAGACCACCACCCAGAAGTGCCAAAGGGGGCAGGGAACCTGGGACAACAAGAAGATCTCCGTGATCGACACGCCGGCCTTTTTCGATTCCGAAAAGATGGATCCGTCCCTGAAGGAGGAGATGAAAAAATGCCGCCGGATGTGCCAGTCGGGCCTCCACGCCTTCGTTTTGGTGACCCAGGTGGGGCGCTTCACCAAGGAAGACAAGGCCGCCGCAAAGCGAGTCCAGAAGATCTTTGGGGAAACGTCCGTCCGTCACACGGTCGTCCTCTTCACCTGCAAGGAGGACCTGGGTGGGGACTCCCTGCAGGAGTACGTCAAAAAATCCGACAACCCGAAACTGCATAAGCTGATTAAGAAGTGCGGCGATCGCTTTTGTGGGTTTAACAACGGGGCCGAAGGAACCGAGCGGGACGACCAGGTCACAGAGCTGATGAAAAAGATCCAGAAGATGGTCGAGGAGAACGGAGGGCGGCCCTATTGTATCCCATCAGAAAAACCAAAACTTTCTTCCAAAATCCCTGGTTTTCCCAAGAAGAAGAGCCATCAGTAAACACTGAGATATAACGTCTGGGGGGGGGGGCTAATTTCTTTCTCGGCTTTTTTCAATCACCCCTCTCCAGTTCTCTCGTGATTCGTGGTAATGCATTAATTGTGCCTTTTCCAATGTCGACGGAGGGGTGAGATTCGAACCTCCGCGAGTCCCCGTCCTTTGGGATGACAACCAGCAATTCGAGCCGGTTTCCCCCCCCCCACGCCAAACTCAGACACAAAGTTTTTGTCAGATTATGCTTTTCTCTGCGTATGTGTTCCCGTTTGGGGGCCTGCTAGCCTGCTGGGAGGGGGGGGGAATCTGCTTTCGCTTATGATAACTTTCGCTTTCTACTTTCCCTCCCCCGCGTCTCTCCGCTTGAGAGAAGAAGGCACCTCCCTTATCAGGGAGACGGTTGCGGGAGAAACGAAAGCTGGAGGACACCTCGAGGCGCGCGCCAACTCGTGCCAGTTACCCGCAACATCGTGGCCACCCGGAGATTGGCTGGATTTCAAACGGACATTGCGACTTTGGTGGGCGGAGCAAGATTGCTGGTTTGACCGTGCCGATTTGAACGGGATTTTCCCCAGATCTCGCCTTGACTTCCCTGCTGTCACTAACCCCCTAATAAAAAGTATCCTTTTGTGACGAGGCCTGTTTAAAGAGCGCTGCTTCCTTGGGTGGTTAGCTGAGGTGGGTCCTTACGTAAGGCGAGAATCTGTAAAGCGGAAGTCGCCCATCTTCCTTGTTTGGCGGGATCGGAAGAAAAGCGAGGGGGAAGCATTTTACATCTCATTAAAAGGCAGTTTTGGGGGGCCTGCATTGAAAAAGAACATAAAAAGCTTAAGTAGCCAGCTGCCCCACATGCGCGGCGGCTAAACGGCAGCAAGGAAAATCCCCAACCGGTAGCAAATCTGTCAGCATCCTGGAGAAAGATCTCTATGGATTTTATTGTGGAACTGCCTGAAAGTGCTGGAAACACTAATTTGGGTCGTAACGGATTTGTTCTCTGGACACGTTCATTTCATTCCATGCCCCAAGATCCCGACTGCAAAGACTTTAGCTAAACTCTTTGGGCAAAACATATATTGCTTTCATGGGCCCCACAACGTATCATTTCAGACAGAGGGGTTCAATTCACCTCTAAGTTCCAGAAAGCTTTTCTGGACCTGAAGGTTTCTAGTCAAGGGCTATCAGCTTCACATCATCGTCAAACGAATGGGGGGCAGAGAGACTGAACTCAGTTCTAAAACAGTACCTGAGATGTTTTATTAATTATTAGCAGGACAATTGGTCCAATCTGTTACCGTTTGCTGAGGTAGCTTGTAATAATTCTGTGCATCCCAGTACAGGTTTCACTCGATTTCAAGTAGCTAATGGTCAAACATTTGTGGCTATGCCTGAACTCCCTACCAAGGAGCCTGAAATACCCTCCTTGCAAGAGTGGATTAACCAGTTACAAAATAGCTGGCCAGTGGTCAGGAAAACTCTGATCAGTGGTTCTCAACCTGTGGGTCAGGACCCCATTTGGGGTCAAACGATCATTTCACAGGGGTCGCCAAACAATGCAATCCGCCATTTCCCCCCCTTTTCCTTAGCTGTGCTACTCCCTTTTATTCTATTGGCTTTTATAAGCCAATAGAATAGACTCTCTTGAATAGAGTCTAATTCTATTGGCTTTCCAAAGCCAATCGGAATTGTCCATGCTGTCTCTGCCCTGCTAAGCTCGCCAAAAGTCTCATTCTGCAAACGGGGCTGCACCAGTTGAGTAGTCCTCGACTTACGACCGGTTGAGTAGTCCTCGACTTACGACCGGTTGGGGGGTCGCGGCATTAAAAAGGTTGAGAACCCCTGCTCTGGATGAAGCCAGAGAAACCTATAAGACACAAGCCGATAAACGGAGGGTGGAGCAAAAACCATATAAAGTTGGAGTCTTGGTATACCTCTCCATGAAGTATTTGCAGTCTTTACAACCCTTTGCCGGTCAAACACATCATCAATCTTGTAACAGTTGAATTAGACTTGTCAAAGAACCTACGGGAAGTCCACCCTGTTTTCCACTGCAGTTTACTCAAACCAGAGATTACTTCTAACCTCAGGCCTCCTGCACCTCCGGTGCCCACGCCTATCATGGTTGAGGGTAAACAACACTTTGAAATCAAAGACCTTTTGGACTCTCGAACACCCCATGGGGTGACACAGTACTTAGTAGCTTGGAAAAATCTCCCTTCCGCCCAGAATGAGTGGGTGTACAAGAAATACGTTAGAACCCCTAAACTTTTACAACGCTTCCATTCTCAATATCCTGATAAATCTAAGCGATACGTTTGTATTCTTTTTTCCCCTCCCTTTTTTTCTGTTTTCTAGGTGGATTTCTCACTCTTCGAGGCGGCTGCAAATCCTTATCGTTTTCCATTCTTATGTGCTTTTTTTTTGAGGCTGGCCATTCTGCTGGGGGCAGGGGGCAATTTTCTTTCGCTTGGGATAACTTTCGCTTTCTGCTTTTCCTCTCCCGCCTCTCTCCACCGGAGAAAGGAACGTTGCAGAGAAACGACCCTGGAGAAGATCCTGAGAAGCATGCCAACCGTGCCCGTTACCCGCACGTCATTGCCACCTGCGGATGGGTCGGATGACAAATGGACATTATGAATTTGGTGGGAGAAGAAAGGTTGCTAGTTTAACTATTGGTTCGCAACTTGGGTGTCCTCCTTGATCCACAGCTGAAATTGGAACATCATTTGACGGTTGTGGCTGGGACGACCTTTGCACAAGCTCATCTGTTGCACCAGTTGCGACCCTACCTGGACCGGGAGGCTCTCCTTACAGTCACTCATGCCCTTGTCACCTCACGCCTGGACTACTGCAACGCATTCTACATGGGGCTACCCTTGAAAAGTATTCGGAGACTACAGTTGCTCCAGAATGCAGCCGCGCGAGTGATAGTGGGTGCTCCTCGGTACACCCATGTTACATCTATCCTCCGCGAGCTGCACTGGTTGCCTATTGGTCTCCGGGTCCAATTCAAGGTGTTGGTTATTACTTTTAAAGCCCTATATGGCTCAGGGCCAGGCTATTTGCGAGACCGCCTACTACCTCATAGTTCCCTTCGTCCGGTTAGATCCCACAGGCTGGGCCTCCTTCGGGCCCCGTCGGCCAAGCAGTGCCATTTGGCGGGGCCGTGGGGGAGGGCTTTCTCTGTGATGGTGCCCACGGAATCAGCTCCCCCCGGAGATTAGGACCACTCCCACCCTGTTGGTTTTCCGCAAGCTGCTTAAGACCTGGCTTTTCTGGCAGGCCTGGGGTTTATAAAATCTGACCCCTGGATGAATGTTCTTGTATTGTTTGTTTGTCAAGTTATGCTGTGTTTTTATTGTAAACCTCCCGGAATCCTGCGGGAGTGGGGCGGTCTATAAATTTTAACAAATAAACAAACAAACAAACAAATAAATAAATAAAATACCATTTACGTGGGACGTCCCTCCAGATCTCGCCTTGACTTCCTCTACTAAAAATTTCCTTTCGAGACGACGCCTGTTTCACGAGTTTTGCTGTCTTGGGGGGGGGGTTTTAGCTGAGCTGAGTCCTTACAGGATCTATCTATCGCTGGGTGATGTTGCAGTTCTGACTAGGTGATGGTGGGGTCTGTTATGAGCTGGCTCAGCCCCCTCCCACATGCACACCTTGGTACACACACCTGGAGAGGGGATTCAGGGCCCACTTGGGTTGGGCAGCCCAAAAGAGAGAGCTGTGAGGTGGCCCCTAGAAGGGAATGTCCGATTCCTGGGGCCCCTGGGTTTCATTGGACCTTGTAGGCAGCTTTGGGGGAGACCCCACATTCTGACCCACCCCTTGAGTATCGTCAACTCATTCCATGTCTCCCTCCGACAGGACGATTGGGCAACGTCCCCCTTCCCCTCGGCCTTTTGAGCCCATCAAGACATAGAGATGGTTAGGCTGAGTGGACCGACCTCAACCATCTTCCCGACTCATCCCACCCCCAGCAAAAAAAGCCCCCACACGGCCACTTTCGTAGGCAAGGAACAATTGCTATCATCTCTCCCCTATTTCTTCTTTTCTTTAGACCAGCCAAACCCCAAGTCCTGCAGCCGTTCTTCATATGTTTTAGTCTCCGAGCCTCGGATCCTCTTAGCTTCTCTTCTCTGATTTTTTTTCCCAAACTCTCCACCTGTTTTTGGGGATATGGGAACCAAAATTGGCTGCGGTGTTCCAGGTGTGGCCCCGCTAGGGTTTTTATAAAGCGGGACGAATCTTGATTCTAGGCCTCTGTTTACACAACCCAGGATTGTGTGAGCTTTTTTGGAGGGCTGCTGCTGCACACGATTGGCTCCGGGTCCGGGGATCGCCCACTAGGACTCCGAGGTTCATCTCCCAGTTACTAAGAGGATCCAAGAACCGGAGACTCAAACATACAAAAAACGGCTGCAGGACTTGGATTTGGCTAGTCTAAAGGAAAGAAGAAATAGGGGAGACATGACAGCAGCATTTCAGTATCTGGGGGGCTGCCCTAAAGAAGAGGAGGGGGCCAAATTATTCTCCAAAGCCCCAGTGGGCAGGATGAGAAACAACAGTTGGAAACTGAGCAAAGAGAGAAGCAACCTGGAATGAAGGAGAAACTTCCTGACAGTGAGGACAATTAACCGGTGGAACAGCTTGCCACTAGAAATCGTGGATGCTCCATCACTGGAGATTTTTCACAGGAGACTGGACCATCACTTGTCTGAGATGGTATAAGTTCTCCTGCTCAAGCAGCGGGCTGGACTAGAAGACCTCCAAGGTCCTTTCAAACCCTGTGATTCTGTAAGGGTCTCCTGCTTGAACAGAGGGCTGGGCTAGATGACCTCCAAAATCCCTTCCAACTCTGTCATTCTCCTGCTCAAGTTGAGGGTTGGACTAGAACAGTGGTCCCCAACCTGTGGGCTGCAGCCCATTACTGGGCTGCGGCCTTTTGGCCACCAGGCCCCATGAGTAGCTGGGCAGCGCACGCACCCGAGTGTGCGTGCTCACCCCCTCTCGGTCCACCTTGCTACTATCATGCAGGCTGTGGCGTGAGCCTCGCCCCGGGTTGGCGCCGGTACGATCCTCGCGCCGGTAGTCATATCGTCGCGAGCCTGGCGTCGTCGGTGTCACAAGCCTCACACAGACACTGGCGTTGCTGAGAATGGCATGGCGCGCACGCTTGCGGCCTGTGTGTGTGTGCTCGTACGTGCACGTGTAGCCATATTCATGTTTGCGCACCCGTGCATAAGGAGCCTGCCCCTCCCTCTCCCACTGGGCCGCCAACCCAGGAAGGTTGGGTACCCCTGGCTTAAGTAATGGAAACCCGTGAGAGAATATATGCCGAGCTCAAACTGTGTCAGGCTCACCCCAACTTAGACCTTTCGGAAAGAAACACCCTTGACTCCATTCCTTGAAGCGAAAGCTTCTCTTCCTAAAGTCCAGCAGTTACACTGTAAGCAAAGTATTCCCACACAAAGTATTCCCGTGCAAAGTTTACCTTTTTCCCTCTTTCCCTGCTCCGCCCCCCACCCCCTGCCCTTGACCAGTCCATTGGTGTCCAGTTGTCATTCCCCCCTCCCAATTTCCCATGACATACACCTGCAGGTATGGATTTCCTCCCACCTCCAGCGACGGACGGCAGAGCGGATCGACACAACTGCAGGGTCCCTTTCCAAAACAGCCTGAGAACTTTTAATTGGACGTGGACCGATAACACAGGGAGGGGGAGGGGTTGGCCAGAGGAAAAGGGAAAGTACATTGCATCGTCGTGGTGCCAAGCCAACAGAGTCTGCCTGCTCTGATCCAGCGCCCTCCTCCTGACAACCTTTTAGCCACCGGGGGCCAGTTTCGTGGAGAGAGGTTTTACCGCGGACCAGGAGTGTGGTTTCACGTGTTGCCTGCGTCTCCTTGGATGGGATTCTGCCTGTTTGCACGGACTGGTTTCTGGCATGCCGCGGCCTGGTACCGGTCCACAGATTGGGTGGTTGGGGACCCCTGCTCTCATCTGTAACCCCTTTACTTTCGGTGGGGGAAAGAACCAGGAGTCTTTTTTTGCTCATTGGACTAAGCGGGAAGGATGACAAACAGGCTGAATTCCCCTCGTGTGTACAGAACGGACGTCACCCACCCAGGATGCTCTCGGCTTATGGGGGAAACACCCCTTTGATACTGGTGAAACTGGGTTGGACTGGGGCGAAGGCAAGGACGTGGGGCTGTGCTGTGGGGCAGGATCCTGGTGCCCTTGAGAAGATGGAGGAGGTTCTTTAAAGATAAGGACCCGCTTCTCTCGCTGGACCCCAGGAAGGGCAGGGACGACCCCCCAGCTGAAACCCCCCAGGCCCATTTCAGCAGTCAAAGGCGAAGGAGAAGCAGAGACGACACCAGATCTGCAGGTCTAGCCATTGTTTATTTCTCGAAGAAAGAAAAGGGAATTACGAACCACGCCGTTTCTGGATTTTGCGGCAAAATGAAGTCGTACTTCAAACATGTGCGGGGAAAAATCAGCGAAGCACTGCGCCGAATACCTTTTTTGTGACAAATATGCATTTCACAAGATGGAATAGTCATTTCTGCATCCACAACAGGCCAACCGGAATGAAAGGAGGAGGTTGATGAGTCTTCTACACAGCTTTCGGTTCTGCTCGACGAAGATCCTGATGTGCTCGTCCCGTAGGCTGGGCTCCCCGTACAGCCGGTTGACGTAGTAGCGCCCCCGGTTCTCGGAAACGACGCTCTGCACCGTCGCCATCAGCTCCGAGACCTGCCTATCCCGCTCGGTTCCCGTGGCCTTGTTGTTGAAGCCACAGTAGTGGTTCCCGCACCGCCGGATCAGGTCCCGTAGGTTCCGGTTGTCGGACTTTTGGACGTACTCCTGCAGGGGGCCCCCTCCCAAATCCTCCAGGCAGGTGAAGAGGACGACGGTGTGCCTGGCGGACTCGGCCCCAAAGATATCCCAGACACAGTTTGCGGCAGCCGCATCTTCCGCGGTGAAGCGCCCCACCTGGGTCACCAAGATCAGGGCGTGGGGGCCGGGCCGGGAGAGTTCGACGCAAGCCACGATCTCACGTCGCACAATCTCATTGTAGTTTGCCGAATCAAAAAGGCCGGGCGTGTCAACCACGGAGACCTTCCTGCCCTGCCAGGTTCCCTGCCCCCTTTGGCACCTCAGGGTGGTGGCGTTTGGCCCCAAGGTGGACTCGAACTCCTTCCGGCCGAGGATGGTGTTGCCCGTGGCGCTCTTCCCGCCTCCGGTCTTCCCCACCAGGATGAGCCGGAGTTCCTCTCCTGGGAGTTTGAAAGACAACAGTTACACCAAGGAATCCAGAGATTTCACACCCGCCCAGGAGGGACGTCTGAAGACAACATTAGAGAAAGACTGGCATCCGTGTAGCCTTCATCCACCCTTCCTTCCTTCCTTCCTTCCTTCCTTCCTTCCTTCCTTCCTTCCTTCCTTCCTTCCTTCCCTTCCTTCCTTCCTTCCTTTCTTCCTTCCCTTCCTTCCTTCCTTCCCTCCCTCCTTTCTTTCTTCCCCTCCCCCTCTGTCTCTCCCTTCATGTCTCTTTCCATCTTTCCCTTCCCTTTCTTTTCCTTCCTGTCTTTCTTTTTCTCTCTGCCTTCCCTTTTCCCTCCCTCCTTTCCTTCCTTCCTTCCTTCTCCCCCTCCCTCCATCTCCTTCCTTCCCTTCCTCCTTCCCAATCCTCCTTTCTTTCTACCCCTCCCTCTCTCCCCCTCTCTTCATGTCTCCTTCTCTCCTTTCCTTTCCTTCCCTTCCTCTCTCTTTCCTTTTCTCTTTGCCTTCCCTTCTCCCTCCCTCCCTCCTTTCTTTCGTCCCTTCCCCTCCCTCCTTTCATGTCTTCTTCTCTCCTTCTGTCCCTTTTCCTTCCCTTCCCCTCTTTCTTTTTCTCTTTCCCTTCCCTTCTCCCTCCCTCTTTTCCTTCCTTTTCTTTCTTCCTTTCCTCCCTCCCTCCCTCCCACCTTTCTTTCTTTCTTTCTTTCTTTCTTTCTTTCTTTCTTTCTTTTTCTTCCTTCCTTCCCTCCTTCTTTCTAGCCTTTCTCCTTTCTTCCTTTCTTCACCCCTCCTTCTTTCCTTCACACCTTCTCCCTACCTCCCATCCCTTCACACTATTTCTTTCTTTCTTTCTTTCTTTCTTTCTTTCTTTCTTTCTTTCTTTCTTCCTTCCTTCCTTCCTTCCTTCCTTCCTTCCTTCCTTCCTTCCCTCCTTATTTCTAGCATTTCTCCTTCCTTCCTTTCTTCACTCCTCCTTCTTTCCACACCTTCTGCCTACCTCCCATCCCTTCACACCCTTCCTTCCTTCCTTCCTTCCTTCCTTCGTCTTTCTAGCCTTTCTCCTTCCTTTCTTTCTTCATCCCTCCTTTCCACACCTTCTCCCTACCTCCCATCCCTTCACAATCTTTCTTTCTTTCTTTCTTTCTTTCTTTCTTTCTTTCTTTCTTTCTTTTTCTTCCTTACTTCCTTCCCTCCTTCTTTCTAGCCTTTCTCCTTCCTTCCTTTCTTCATCCCTCCTTCTTTCCACACCTTCTCCCTACCTCCCATCCCTTCACACTATTTCTTTCTTTCTTTCTTTCTTTCTTTCTTTCTTTCTTTCTTTCTTTCTTTCTTTCTTCCTTCCTTCCTTCCTTCCTTCCTTCCTTCCCTCCTTATTTCTAGCATTTCTCCTTCCTTCCTTTCTTCACTCCTCCTTCTTTCCACACCTTCTGCCTACCTCCCATCCCTTCACACTATTTCTTTCTTTCTTTCTTTCTTTCTTTCTTTCTTTCTTTCTTTCTTTCTTTCTTTCTTCCTTCCTTCCTTCCTTCCCTCCTTATTTCTAGCATTTCTCCTTCCTTCCTTTCTTCACTCCTCCTTCTTTCCACACCTTCTGCCTACCTCCCATCCCTTCACACCCTTCCTTCCTTCCTTCCTTCCTTCGTCTTTCTAGCTTTTCTTCTTCCTTGTTCTTCATCCCTCCTTTCCTTCACACCTTCTCCCTACCTCCCATCCCTTCACACTCTTTCTTTCTTTCTTTCTTTCTTTCTTTCTTTCCTTCTTTTTCTTCTTTACTTCCTTCCCTCCTTCTTTCTAGCCTTTCTCCTTCCTTTCTTTCTTCATCCCTCCTTTCCACACCTTCTCCCTACCTCCCATCCCTTCACACTCTTTCTTTCTTTCTTTCTTTCTTTCTTTCTTTCTTTCTTTCTTTCTTTCTTTCTTTCTTTCTTTCTTTCTCTTCCCTCCTTCCTTCTTTCTAGCCTTTCTTCTTCCTTGTTCTTCATCCCTCCTTTCCTTCACACCTTCTCCCTACCTCCCATCCCTTCACAATCTTTCTTTCTTTCTTTCTTTCTTTCTTTCTTTCTTTCTTTCTTTCTTTCTTTCTTTTTCTTCCTTACTTCCTTCCCTCCTTCTTTCTAGCCTTTCTCCTTCCTTCCTTTCTTCATCCCTCCTTCTTTCCACACCTTCTCCCTACCTCCCATCCCTTCACACTATTTCTTTCTTTCTTTCTTTCTTTCTTTCTTTCTTTCTTTCTTTCTTTCTTTCTTTCTTTCTTTCTTTCTCTTCCCTCCTTCCTTCTTTCTAGCCTTTCTTTTTCCTTGCTTTCTTCATCCCTCCTTCTTTCCTTCACACCTTCTCCCTACCTCCCATCCCTTCACACTCTTTCTTTCTATCTATCTATCTTTCTTTCTTTCTTTCTTTCTTTCTTTCTTTCTTTCTTTCTTTCTTTCTTTCTTTTCCTTCCTTCCTTCCTTCCTTCCTTCCTTCCTTCCTTCCCTCCCTCCCCCCCTCTCCCCCTCCCTTCCTCTGGGATAACTGGGGGGGGGGGTTTACCTTTCTCGGCGTCCATGGCTTCCCTGAGGCCAGTTCAGATCTGCCAGCATTCGAATTCCCTGCGGGGGGGGGGAGGGAGAGAAAGCAGACCCCAAAGCCGTTTTCTCCCTCTCTCTTCCTGGCTGAGGCGGGGGTATGTGGACCCCCCTTGGCAGGGCGGGGGGCGGGGGTCGACCCTCCAGCTCTGACCAGCCAGCGGCGTAGCCAGCCCCCCCCTTGGAAGACCCCCACCCCCAAAGCCGCTCAGCCGAGCGGACTCAGGAAGCCACACCCGGGGGGGGTGTCTTACGGAAGACGCCAGACCCAATTCCCTGCCCTCCCCATCTGGGGGACCCCCCGGCAGCCCCTCCCCCTTGCAAAGCAGCCTGCGGGATACTCGAGGGGGGGAAGAGGCCAGCACCGGGCCGTGGGGGGGGGAGAGCCGGGATCGCAGGACCCCCCCCTGCCCCACGGAGAGGACCCCTCCCCACCCGCCAACATGCGCCTATCCTTCCAGGTGCCCCCCCCTTCCCTCCGGCTGTGGGGCTCCTACAGCGCCCGGCTTCCTCCCCCCCCCCGCCCCAGCCGCCGGCCCCCGGCAGGGGTGGTGGGGCTGGGCTGGGGAGGGGGTCCTCCCGCTCCAATTGGGTCCCCCCCCTCACCTTCTTTTCAGAAACAGCGCCCGAAAGGAAAGGAAGGACGGAGCAAGCTTTCTCCCCCCCCCCCCGGGGACGGGATCCGGCGCTGGTTGCCCCCCTCCCTTTCCCGGGCGGGGGTCGCCGCCCCCTCCCCTCCCCTCTCCCGGTGGGCTTCAGTGGGGAGAGGGGCGTTCCTGTTCAAAGCGAGCCCTGCGCCTTGGGGGGGGGGAGTCGGGAGACCCAGCGACGGAAGCCCCCGACCCTAAACGGGGGCAGACCCCTTTCCTGGGGGAGTGGAGGGGGGTCTCCCCCCTGCCCCCCCCTGCACCCGTCTCAAAGGAAGGGAGCCGACGAAAGGGAAAGTGGAGTGGCGTTCCACGCGGGGAATGGATCCCTCTCTAAAACACGGACGGAATCCCGTCTCGGAGGCAGCCGGAGTGGGGCGGCGGACCCCTTTCCTGGGGGGGGGGGCTTGGGGTGTCTCACCGGCCCCTCCCTCCGGGGCTGGGGTTCAGGGGTTCCCCTTAATCCCCCGATTAAGACCGTGGTGAAATTTGGCAAGGCCGACAACGGCAGAGAGCGAAGGAGTCCCAGGGCCACTTTGGGGGGGGGGGGAGAGATTGCTGAAGGGGGGGATCAGGGCTGGTCCGAGTGACCTCTGCTCGGGGGGGGGGGAAAAGGATGCTGGGCCTTTGAGGGTCTCCCTGGAATCCTGTGGCAGCCAGCCCGGATCTCCCCTTTGCTTTGAGCAGGGGGCTGGACTAGACGACCTCGGAGGTCCCTTCCGGCTTTTTAACTCTTGTGCTTCTTGGAGGGTCCTCGTGCTCGAGCGGACCTCGCGGGTCCCTTTCAGCTCAGCGGTTCTGTAAGGGTCGTCCTGCTCGAGCAGGGGGCTGGTCTAGATGACCTCGGAGGTCCCTTCCAGCTTTTTAACTCTTGTGCTTCTTTGAGGGTCCTCGTGCTCGAGCAGACCTCCCGGGTCCCTTTCAGCTCAGCGGTTCTGTAAGGGTCGTCCTGCTCGAGCAGGGGGCTGGTCTAGATAACCTCGGAGGTCCCTTCCAGCTCTTCTACACAGTATTCGGTGATTCTAATCAGGGTCTCCTGCTCAAGCGGGGGGTGGGGGGGCTGGCCCGCCTGACGAGCCCCAACAGAGCCCCATGGGGGGCCCACCTGCTGCAGAGGGGCGGGGGGGGTCATGTGGGGGGGGAGATGGGTTGCTCACCTCTGGGGGACGATGGGGGGGGGGGTCTCGAAGGCGCCTCCGTCCCGTCCGCCGCTTCGCTTGTGCGGAACTTGAGGCTTCTGCCGTTTCCCCCGCCCTCCAACTGGCGGGCGGGGCGGCCCGAAGCGCGCGTGGGGGGGGGGCGAGATTCCCTCCACGGGCTTGCCAGGAATGGTGTGTGTGTGTGTGTGTGTGTGTGTGTGTGTGTGTGTGAGAGAGAGAGAGAGAGAGAGAGAGAGAGAGAGAAAGATGGTAGATACATAGTGATAGATAGATAGATAGATAGATAGATAGATAGATAGATAGATAGATAGAGGTAGATAGATAGTTAGATAGTTAGATAGATAGATAGAGAGATAGATAGATAGATAGATAGATAGATAGATAGACAGACAGATAGACAGACAGATAAATAGATATAGATAGATAGGCAGATAGTGATACATAGAAATAGATAGATAGATAGATAGATAGATAGACACACAAATAGACATAGATAGATAGATAGATAGATAGATAGATAGATAGATAGATAGACAAATAGACATAGATAGAGAAATGAGAGATAGATAGACAGACAGACAGACAGAGAGACAGACAGACAGATATAGATAGATAGGCAGATAGACTGATACATAGATAGAAATAGACATATATATATATATATAGATAGATAGATATAGATAGATATAGATATAGACAAATAGACATAGATAGAGAAATGAGATAGATAGATAGATAGAGATAGATACATGGATAGATAGACAGATAGATAGACAGAGATAGATATAGATAGATAGGCAGATAGAGATAGACTGATACATAGATTGACAAATAGATAGATAGATAGATAGACAAATAGAGATAGATAGATAGATATAGATAGATAGAGGATAGATAGATAGATAGATAGATAGATAGATAGATAGATAGAGATAACATAGATATAGACAGACAAACAGATAGATTGACAGATAGACAAATAGATAGATAAACAAATAGAGATAGACAGAGAAAGACGGATAGATAGACTAGACAAAGACATAGATAGATATAGAGAAATGATAGATAGATAGATAGATAGATAGATAGATAGATAGATAGATAGATAGATAGATAGATAGATAGATAGATAGAGGAGCGAGGGACGGGGGGGGGGAAGGCTGGAGGGATCTCACTAATGGGAGGGGGGGGTCAAGGAGACTCCGCCCACCCCGACTGCCCCGCCCCCCCACCCGGAGAAAGACAACTGGGGCGGAGGAGCAGAAGCTGCTCGCGGCTCCTCGGAGGAGGATCTCAGGTGGGTCCCCTCCCCTCCCCTCCTCCCCTCCCCTCCCCTCCGGCGCCGGAAAACGGGGAGGGGGCGGCAGCGATTCCCCCCCACCCCTTCCGCAGACAGGAGGGTCGTGGAGAGAAGGGTGGGTGGGCTGCGTGTCGGCTTCGGGTCCGGCAGAGGGGAAGGGGCCGCGGCTGCCTACCCCTCCCCTCCCCAGCCCCGCCCGGCCACCGGACGAGCTGAGGACTTAAAACCCCCAGAGCTTGGACCTGGGAGGTCATCTAGTCCAGCCCCCGGCTCGAGCCGGAGACCCTTAGAGAATAAGACAAGATCGCGGTTGGAAGGGATCGTGGAGATCTTCTACTCCAACCCTCCCCCCCCCCACGCTCGAGCAGGAGACCCTTAGAGAACGGCAGAGAGGGAAAGGGACCTTGGAGGTCATCTAGTCCACCCCCCTCTTACGGAATCATAGAATAAAGAATTGAAAGGTACCCTATTCCATATTCTATTCTATTCTATTCTGCTATGTTCTATTCTGTTCTATATCCTATCCTATCCTATTATTTCTAGTTCTATTCTATTTTATTTCTATTCTATTCTATTTTATTATTATTTTAACTCTGCTGTTCTGTAAGGGTCTCATGCTTAAGCCATGTGTTGGACTAGGTGACCTCCACAGTCCCTTCCAACTATTATTATTATTATTATTATTATTATTATTATTATTATTATTATTATTATCATCATCATCTCATCATCATCATCATCATCTATTCTATTCTATTCTATTCTATTCTATTCTATTCCATTCCATTTCCTTCCATTCATCATCATCATCATCACCACCATTATTTATTATTATATATTATTATTATCATCATCATCGTCATCATCATCTATTCTATTCTATTCTATTCTATTCTATTCTATTCTATTCTATTCTATTCCATTCCATTTCCTTCCATTCATCATCATCATCATCACCACCATTATTTATTATTATATATTATTATTATCATCATCATCGTCATCATCATCTATTCTATTCTATTCTATTCTATTCTATTCTATTCTATTCTATTCTATTCTATTCTAATTCTATTCCATATTTTCTATCCTATCCTAACCTATTCCATATTTTCTATTCTGTTGTTCTTATCCTATCCTACCCCATCCTATCCTATCCCATTCTATTTTCTATTCTGTTCTATTCTATTCTATTCTATTCTATTCTATTCTATTCTATTCTATTCTATTCTATTTCTATTCAATTCTAATTCTATTCTATTCCTTATTCTATTCTATTCTTTCTCTCCTATTCTCTTATTCTATTCTCCTTTCTATTCTATTCTATTCTATTCTATTCTATTCTATTCTATTCTAATTCTATTCTATTCTGTTCTATTCTATTCTTATCCCATCTATTTTATTCCATTCCATTTCCTTCCATTCATCATCATCATCATCATCATCATCATCATCACCACCACCATCACCATTATTTATTATTATATATTATTATATATTATTATAATTATTACAATTATTCTGCCTCCCAAGCAGCCCCACCAGCCCAAGAAGCATTCGGGATACCACCCCTCCCCCCTTGGAAGGCTGGGAAGAGTGAACTTTCATAAACAGGTGAGCACTCCCTGATATCCTAGGTATAAACAGGGCCATAAAATGCAGGCACACCTCGGACTTTGTCCAGGCTCAGCCAGGGACAAGGCCTGTCTCTCCACCTGTCACCTGTTCCTCGGTTTCCCTTTTGCTGGCTTCTCAAAGCTTAATCTCCTGCTTCAGTGTTGGGCTGGACTAGAAGACCTCCAAGGTCCCTTCCAGCTATTCTATTCTATTCTATTCTGTTCTGTTCTGTTCTGTTCTGTTCTATTCTATTCTATTCTAAGAATAAGAATGGAATGGAATGGAATAGAATAGAATAGAAATGGAAGGGACATTGAAGGTCATCTAGTCCAGCCCCCTTGAGCAGGAGCCACTTACATAATCACAGAACACAGTGGGAAGGGACCTCGGAGGTCATCTAGTCCAGCCCTCTGCTCAAGCAGGAGACCATTACGGAATCACAGAAGAACAGTGGGAAGGGACCCTGGAGGTCATCTAGTCCAGCCCCCTGTTTGAGCAGGAGACCCTTACGGAATCGCCAAATAAAAGCGCGGGTAAGGCTAGCCTCTCCTTTGGCCGATTCTGTTTCATTTTTTTTTTTCAGCCAGGAAGCTCGAGGTTTGCTCCGGCGTGAATTCTTCTGAACATGGCGGAGGGCCTCCGAGGTAAAGTCTTGGGCCCTGGAGGGGCGGGCGGGCAGGCAGGCGGGTGGATGGTCTGGGGGTCAAAAGCTGCTGTCCTGACCAGGATCCCCTTCTTCTCTCCTCTCCCCCCTCCCCCTTTGGGTTGCAGGGCCCGAGCGGAGGATCGTCCTGGTGGGCAAAAGTCGAAACGGGAAAAGTGCGACGGGAAACACCATCCTGGGTGGCAACGTCTTTCACTTTCAGTTGTGGCCATCCGGAAGCCAGATTTGCCAAAAGGAGGAGATGAGGTGGAAGGGCCGGACGGTTGCGGTGGTCGACACGCCAGGCTTTTTGAGCTCTAAGCCTTCCCAGTGGGCAACCGCTGCCGAAGTCAGCAAGTGCGTGATCATGTGCCAGCCGGGTCCCCACGTTATCCTGCGGGTAATTCATCCTGGCCGTTTCTCCCAGGAAGAAGAGGCGGTGTCTCGGCGGATCGAGGGGATCTTCAGCCCGAAGGTCAGGAATTACACGATCCTCTTGTTCACCCACAAGCCTGACCTGAAAGGTAAGACTGTGGAGGAATTCGTAGCCGAGGGAGACGCCTCGCTTCGGGAACTGGTGGCCCAGTGTGGGCACCGCTGCCTGGCCTTCGACAACAAGGCCAAAGGAGAAGAACGGGAGGCTCAGCTGGCCGAACTGATGACCATGATTGACGAGCTGGTGTGGAAGAACATAGACGCTCCTTGTTACACGGAGGACATGATGAAGGACGACGACGAGCGGTACGAACGAAAGAATGACGCCTGGTGTCTTGTGGCCTAACGGACACCAGCAATCTTCTCTCAGGGATCCTCTGCTCCAAGGGGGCTGCTCTGTCAAAGGCCACCGCCCTGCTTTCCCCCCTTCTGCGCTGAGTTCTAATCCAGCCCTCGTTGGGAGACCGCCAAAGAACCCGAATCAGAGATTCGTAGCGGAGTCACCCTGAGCCGATTCCTTCTGCCGAGAACCCAGTTTCTCCCCTCAGATGACAGGACTTCCTTCAAGGGCCCGGGAACATTCTGCCCTCAAGTGGCCTCACAGCCTACATGTCCACCATCCTGAACCCAGGTCCCTCTGGAAGGACATTCTGTTTGGGGCTTCCCACCCATCTGTCCTTCAAGGTAGACCAGACCAGGAAACTGCCACCACACGAAATATTAGAGCTTGGCTTGATTTGATATAGAGAATACCAGCAGAATCCTGAAAGTGTCTCCCCTTCGCTCCCGCTGGCACCAAAGAACATCAAGACAAGGCAGCCTTGAGCTTCTTGCTCACCCGTTCCTATTTTCCCACAGTGAATTCACGTTTTCTTAATAGTTGCCACATGTTTTCTTTGGGACTTCCTCATGTGTCAATCCTTCGAGGCAGACCAGGCCGAGAAACCACCGACACAACAAATATTAGATTTTATCGGTGCCAATTATACTAGCAGAATCTTGAAAACATCTTCCGTTCGCTCCCGCAGGCACCAAAGCGCATCAAGGTAGACCAGACCAGGAAACTGCCACCACACGAAATATTAGAGCTTGGCTTGATTTGATATAGAGAATACCAGCAGAATCCTGAAAGTGTCTCCCCTTCGCTCCCGCTGGCACCAAAGAACATCAAGACAAGGCAGCCTTGAGCTTCTTTCTCACCCGTTCCTGTTTTCCTGTGGTGAATTCATGTTTTCCTAACAGCTGCCACGTATTTTCTTTGGGACTTTGAAAGGATTTTATTGTGCTTATGATTTTAGTATGTTTAAGTTTGACATTAGCATTTATTTTATATATAGTAACCATTTTATATTGATACTTATAGTGTTATCATGTAATCATTGTTTTGTTATTTTGTAATCATTATTTTATAGTTAATTGCTTGATCAGATGCTTCATATATATATTGGAAAAGTAAGGGCTTCATGCTTTAGGTACAGGTGATTGCTTATATGAAAAGAGCACAGTAAGGGGAGGGGGAAAAGGAGTTACGGATGGAGCCTGGGTTGCTGTGTATGAGTCATCATCTAGGAATTGTTTTTTTGTGCCATCTTATGTCTGGTACCAAGACCTGATCTCTTTGTTCTGAAAAGGTATAAAAGGTGGAAGACATCTTTTCTGGTTGTTGCCTTCATCTCTCTACCAGCCACGAAGAGAGATGGGGTCACCCAACTCTGTTTTGATCAAAATAAAAGTTGTTTGCTTGCTGACACCTTGGCTCAGGAGTTTCTTTGGCTCTTTTAAATTCCTGAGTAATGCTGGGGCAATTGTGAGGTTAAGTGGAAAACCTTACAACTTCCCCATCTGTCAATCCTTCAAGGCAGAGCAGGCCGAGAAACCCCAGACACAAGAAATATTAGACTTTATTGGTACAGATCATACCATAGTAGCAGAATCTTGAAAGCATCTTCCGTACGCTCCTGCTGGCACCAAAGCGCATCAAGACAAGGCAGCCTTGAGCTTCTTTCTCACCCATTCCTGTTTTCCTGGGTGAATTCACGTTTTCTTAACAGTTGCCACATGTTTTCTTCGGGACTTCCCCATCTCTCAATCCTTCGAGGCAGACCAGGCCGAGAAACCACCGACACAACAAATATTAGTTTTTATTGTGCCGATTATAGTAGCAGAATCTTGAAAGCATCTCCCGTACACTTCTGCTGGCCCCAAAGCGCATCAAGACAAGGCAGCCTTCAGCTTCTTGCTCACCCGTTCCTGTTTTCCCGGGGTGAATTCACGTTTTCTTAACAGTTGCCACATGTTTTCTTTGGGACTTCCCCATGTGTCAATCCTTCGAGGCAGACCAGGCCGAGAAACCACCGACACAACAAATATTAGATTTTATCGGTGCCAATTATACTAGCAGAATCTTGAAAACATCTTCCGTTCGCTCCCGCGGGCACCAAAGCGCATCAAGGTAGACCAGACCAGGAAACTGCCACCACACGAAATATTAGAGCTTGGCTTGATTTGATATAGGGAATACCAGCAGAATCCTGAAAGTGTCTCCCCTTCGCTCCCACTGGCACCAAAGCACATCAAGACAAGGCAGCCTTGAGCTTCTTGCTCACCCATTCCTGTTTTCCCGGGGTGAATTCACGTTTTCCTAACAGCTGCAAGGCCGATTCTATAGTCCTCTCCCACACCTTCCATGGGCCAACCTGGACTTTCTGTTTCAGCCTGTAACCTTCTTATTAAATCTCCTCCTTGCTTAGGAAAAAGAGGCCGTGTGTTTTTAAGGGGGGATTTGGGGAGAAGGGCCTGGTCGGCCCCCTCAGCTTAACGGGGTCCGGGCCAGGATGCACCCAAAAGGGAGAAGGGGAAGGGGATCATCCCGGAGGAGGGGAACATAGAATTGAGGACATACCGGAGGGGGGTGTCAGAATGGAGGGTTTGTCCTGAGGGTGAAAAGCTTCAGGACAAACCCTCCATTCTGACATTCGGCCTTGTTCCTCCACTTTCCTTTACCGACGGGTTTCCGGTCTTCACGGCAAACAGGGGGAAAAGGTGTCGGGTGTCCCGTGGCCAAAGGGGCAGCAGGAAGTTGGGGGGGGGTCTGGCTCCTGAAACAAGTTCTTTTACGACAATGCTCAACTCAAGCCCCCATTGGGCCGTGCCTCTTTTAAATGGAACATTTGTTTTCTACTAAGGGTTGACTAGAAGTAGGCCAAATGTTCCTTATACATAATACTATTTAGCTACGTAAACGGAAGCTGAAGCACAAAGCATCTTTACTTTACTTTACTTTACTTCCAGAGGTACTAGGACAGTGGTTCTCCACCTGTGGGTCGGGACCCCATTTGGAGTCGAACAACCATTTCACGGGGGTCGCCTAACAAGGCTGTCCGCCATTTTTTCCCCCTTTGGCCATGCCCCTGGCACCTGGTGATGTATAAGTGGTTGGGGGTCATCCCAACATGGGGAACTGTATTATGGGATTAGAAAGGTTGAGAACCATTGTACTAGGACTTGAAGACCAGCTCTAGTTTCTCTCTCTTTTTTTTAATAAAAACTTTTTTATTTTCCATTTATCCAACATAGTTATACAACAAAATTCACTTTACAAAATAAAATAAATTCACAATCATAAGCATAACCGTAACCGTGGGTGCCGCTTGCTCGTTCCCCCCAAGCTGCATCCGCCCTGCCTAATACCTTCCTTACTTCCCTCCTCTTTCTCTCCTCCCCCCACTATTTCTTTCTTTCTTTATTAATAACATTTAGATGCTGCCCAATCCCGAGGGACTCAGGGCGGCGTACAAAATTAAAACAATAAATATAACCATAAAAATGAGTGCATTCACACAGCATGTCCCAATCGTGTCCCCCCCCCCCGGGGACATCAGCCCCAGGCCTGCCGGAACAGGAGAGTTTTAATAGCTTTCTTGAAGGCCGGCAATGTGGGAGTAGTTCGAACCTCGGGGGGGAAGTTGATTCCACCAGGTCGGAGCCACCACAGAAAAGACCCTTCCCCGAGGGCCCGCCAGCCGACGGGACCTGAAGGAGGCCCAATCTGTGGGACCTCACCGGTCTCTGGGAACTATGCAGCAGTACGCGGTCCTGTAAGTAACCTGGTCCTAAGCCATGAAGGGCTTTCAAGGTGACAACCAACACCTTGAATTGCATCCGGAGACCCACAGGAAGCCAGTGCAGCTCGCGGAGGATCGGTGACGCGTGGGTGTACCTTGGCGCGCCCACAATCGCTCTCGCGGCTGCGTTCTGAACCAACTGCAGCCTCCGAGCGCTCTTCAAGAGTAGCCCCGTGTAGAGCGCATTACAGTAATCCAGTCTTGAGGTGACAAGGGCATGAGTGACCGTGAGTAGAGCCTCCCGGTCCAAATAAGGCCGCAACTGGTGCACCAGGCGAACCTGGGCAAAGGTCCCCCCCCCCCTGGCCAAGCCGATAGAAGTTGTTCCAAATTTAGCTGTGAGTCCACGAGGACGCCCAAGTTGCGTGGGCTTAAGCTAGGTTTTATAAAGCCTTTTCCCTTTAGGCCTCCGCCACTGTGTACAAAAAAAAAAGGCTCAATCAATCAGTCAATTTCAACTTCTCACGGGAACAAAAAAGATCTTGCAAAGTTGGAATTGATTGATGGAACTTTTTAGTCCCACCCAATCTGCCTTTACCACCACAGCCATGCCCACCCAATGGGCCATGCCTACCCAATGGGCCACATCGACCCGGCACCTGACGATGCATAAGTGGGTTTTGGGTTGCAGTTTGGGCACTCAGTCTCTAAAAGGTTCGCCATCACTGGTCTAAGGTTTCCTGCCTGAGCAAGGGGTCGGACTAGATGACCTCCACGGTCCCTTCCAACTTTATTGTTATTTTTATGGATCATCGCACAGTCAGCCAGATGTTCAGACTGGATTTGGCATTTTGTCTACCTATCGAGTCCTTACCCAGGACCTGGGATAGGCACATGTGGATGTTTGATGGTATTATTATTATTATTAATTCAAACAGACAAGCACCTGCAACATAACACCCCGGACTTAACAACTGTCGATAAAAAAGACACAAAAAAGTCTGGATAGTGGACGTGGCAGTGCCTGGAGACAGCAGAATAGACGAGAAAGAACTGGAGAAGATAACAAAATACAAAGACCTACAAATAGAAATAGAAAGACTGTGGCAAAAGCAAGCAAGGGTAGTACCAATAGTCATAGGCTCCTTGGGTGCAATCCCAAAACAACTGGAGCACCACTTGAACACCATTGGCATTGACAAATTCGCTATTAGTCAATTGCAAAAGGCGCCTTAGGAGGAACTGCTTTCCATGCGAGAGACTGTAATACCATCATACTCATCCAACAGGAAGCCTATTAAGGTAATGGTGAGGCATGTAGACAGGCTTGGGGTTCAAGTCTCCATCTGGTTGAAGGGGTTCCCAGTATTTTATTATTATTATTATATTATTTATTATTTTATGTATCATATTCACTCCTTTCGCTTTGTTCGTCTGGATGGACTTCAGATACTACATGAAGGAACCCACCCTTGGTATGTTAATGTTCGAGGTTATTATAAACACACATTCAGATTCAGCGCTTTGAAGGTAAAGAAGGAAGTGAGGGCCATAAAGCCCTTTGTTGTCCCCAATGGTGTTGTATGCAGATCCAGTTTTGGTGGATTGGCAGTTCTAATTTGACTATTGGTACTACCCTTGCTTGCTTTTGCCACAGTCTTTCTATTTCTATTTGTAGGTCTTTGTATTTTGTGATCTTCTCCAGTTCTTTCTCTTCTATTCTGCTGTCTCCAGGCACTGCCACGTCCACTATCCAGACTTTTTTGTCTTTCTTATCGACAATTGTTAAGTCTGGGGTGTTATGTTGCAGGTGCTTGTCTGTTTGAATTCTGAAGTCCCAGAGCAGTTTAATTTTATCATTTTCTATGACTTTCTCTATTTTATGATCCCACCAGTTTTTGCTTACAGGCAAATGATATTTTTTGCAGATCTTCCAATGCACCATTGTTGCTACTTTATCATGCCGTTGCTTGTAATCAGTCTGTGCAATCTTCTTGCAACAGCTTACCAAGTGGTCCACTTATTATTATTATTATTATTATTATTATTATTATTATTATTAAGTTTAACCCCCTGCTTAAGCTGAAAACCCTTACAGAATGACCAAAATAACAAGACTTGGAAGCAACCTTGGAGAGCCTATGAACCAGCCCCCACCCCAGCAGAAGGAACTCTGGGGCGCAGTTGACAGCCGAGGGAAATAAGCGATAAAGCAGGGAGCAGATCCTTTGCACAAAACGGTCACGCCAGGCAAAGGTGGGCAAAGATTGCGAAAAACAACAACAAAAGGCTGGACCATGACGCCAGGCCCTTGGACCCCACCCTCTTCTCTTGGCCGCACGCCAGTCGACTTCGGAGCAATCACGAGGTTTCATCTTTGAGAAGCCACGAAAGGGAAACCGAGCAACAGACGACAGGCGGAGAGACAGGCCTTGTCCCTGGCTGAGCCTGGACAAAGTCCCAGGGGCGCCTGCATTTTATGGCCCTGTTTATCCCTGGGATCTAGGAGCGGCTGGCCGTCGGTGGACCATGGGGCCCTCCCACGCTGGCCCCACGCCTATCAGCTCCGGAGATATCAGAATAGGTTTCATCTTGGAGAAGCTACAAAAGGGAAACCGAGGAACAGATAACGGGGGGGGGAGAGACCCGCCTCGTCCCCACAGCGCCCAGGTGCCTTTGATGGCCCTGTTTGTACCTGGGATATCAGGAAGTGCTCACCTGTTGACGAAGGTCCCCTGTTCCCAGCCTTCGGGGTGGGAGTGGGAGTGGGGGGGGGCCTCCAGGAGCCCTTCTAGGGCTGGTGGGGCTGCCTGGGACCCGGATTCGGACATGGTCCATGGATTCCATCTTCCCTGTTGGGTTCTCCCACCCCCAGTCTGTGGAATATGACTTAGGGCCGAGTTGGGGGGGGGGATAAGGGCATCTGGAAGGGCCAGAACGGGGTGGATGGAGGGCTGCAGCAGAGAAGAGCAACAAAGAGGATCAGGGGACTGGAGGCTAAAACATACAAAGAACGGTTGCTGGAATTGGGTATGTCTAGTTTAACGAAGAGAAGGACGAGGGGGGACAGGATAGCAGCCTTCCAGTATCTCAGGGGCTGCCCCAAAGAAGAGGGAGTCAAGCTATTCTCCAAAGTGCCTGAAGGCAGGACAAGAAGCAACGGATGGAAACTCATCAAGGAGAGAAGCAACCTGGAACTAAGGAGAAACTTCCTGACCATGATAACAATTAACCGGTGGAACTACCTGCCTCCAGAAGCAGTGAATGCTCCAACACTGGAAGTTTTTAAGAAGAGACTGGACAGCCATTTGTCCGAAATGGTGTAGGGTTTCCTGCCTGAGTAGGGGGTCGGACTAGATGACCTCCAAGGTCCCTTCCAACATTATTATTATTATTATGAAGAGACTGGACAGCCATTTGTCTGAAATGGTGTAGGGTTTCCTGCCTGAGCAGGGGGTTGGGCTAGATGACCTCCAAGGTCCCTTCCAACATCATCATCATCATCATCATCATCATCATCATTATTATTATTATTATTATTATTATTATTATTATGAAGAGACTGGACAGCCATTTGTCTGAAATGGTGTAGGGTTTCCTGCCTGAGCAGGGGGTTGGACTAGATGACCTCCAAGGTCCCTTCCATCATCATCATCATCATCATCATTATTATTATTATTATTATTATTATGAAGAGACTGGACAGCCCTTTGTCTGAAATGGTGTAGGGTTTCCTGCCTGAGCAAGGGGTTGGGCTAGATGACCTCCAAGGTCCCTTCCAACATTATTATTATTAATATTAATATTATTACTAGACCTTCTGATCTGAGAAAAGGACACAAGGGGGGGCAGTCAGATGACAGGCTCAGCCAGGGACCAGGCCTGTCTCTCCCTCTGTCATCTGTTCCTCGGTTTCCCTTTCGTAGCTTCTCAAAGATGAAACCTCGTGATTTCTCCGAAGTCGATTGGCGTGGGGCCAACCGAAGAGGGCGGGGTCCAAGGGCCCGGGTTCACGGCCCAGCCTTTCGCAATCTTTGCCCACCTTCGCCTGGCGTGTCCGGGTCGTGCAAAGGATCTGCTCCCTGCTTTTTTGATTATTTCCCTCGGCTGTCGGCTGTCGACTGCGCTCCAGAGTTCCTTCTGCTGAGGTGGGGGCCAGTTTAGAGGCCCTGGTCTGCCCCCTTCTCCCCATTTAACACTAGGGAAGATGGCCAGGTGGCTGGTTGTGAGTGTGACATGTCCTCATTTCTTTCCCACCAACCCCGGCTGTGGGGACGAGGCCAGAATAGAATAGAATAGAATAGAATAGAATAGAATAGAATAGAATAGAATAGAATAGAATAGAATAGAATAGAATGGAATGGAATGGAATGGAATGGAATGGAATAGAATAGAATAGGGAATGGAATAGAATGGAATAGAATGAAATAGGACAGAACAGAACAGAACAGAATAGAATAGAATAGAATAGAATAGAATAGAATAGAATAGAATAGAATAGAATAGGGAATGAAATAGAATGGAATGGAATGGAATAGAAAATATGGAATAGGATAGGACAACGGAATGGAATGGAATAGAAATGCAGAATAGAATGGAATGGAATTAGAATTAAAATACAGACTAGATTGGACTGGGTTAGAATATAATAATAATAATAATAATAATAATAATAATAATAATAATAATAATAATAATAATAATAATGGACCTTGGATGTCAAATAAAAAATATGGACTAGAATAGAATAGAATAGAATAGAATAGAATAGAAAATAAAATACAGAATAGGATAAATGGAATGGAATAGAATTAGAATAAAAATACAGACTTTATTCTATTCTATTCTATTCCATTCCATATTTTCTATTCTATTCTATTCTATTCTATTCTATTCTATTCTATTCTATTCTATTCTATTCTATTCTATTCCAGTCTACTCTGTATTTTTATTCTAATTCTATTCCATTCCATTCTATCATGTTCTCTATTTTCTATTCTATTCTATTCTATTCTATTCTATTCTATTCTATTCTATTCTATTCTATTCTATTCTATTCTCTATTATCTATTATCTATTCTATTCTATTCTATTCTATTCTATTCTATTCTATTCTATTCTATTCTATTCTATTCTATTCTATTCTATTTCATTCCATATTTTCTATTCTATTCTATTCTATTCTATTCTATTCTATTCTATTCTATTGTATTATATTCTATTCGATTCTATTCATCATTCCTCTATTCTATTCTATTCCAGTCTACTCTGTATTTTTATTCTAATTCTATTCCATTCCATTCTATCCTGTTCTGTATTTTATTTTCTATTCTGTTCTATTCTATTCCGAGGTCCCTTCCCGCTCTGTCACTCCGTGCAAGTGGACATCCCAACAGCGGAGGAAAGCGAAAGTCTCCCGACGGCGGCGCTGCCTGGAAATCACGTGATCGAAAAGAAGAAAGGCCCAGAACGAGCCCCTCCCTCTTCCCCCCCCCCAACCACCCATAGGAAACGGGCTATTTTCTTCTCCGCGTTGGTTCATCGCCCAAGGGCCGCTCCGGGCTGGGTCGCCTCCCCCCCCTTCTCCCCTCCCCCCCGCGCCCCCCCCCGGGCAAAAGCCAGGCTCGCTTCCTCTGCGCTTGGCCGGCCGCTTTGCAGGGCGCCCCGCCCCCCTCCCCGCCTCCCCCCAGCAGCCTTTCCATGGGAACAGAGCGGGAAGGGGGCCTCGGAGGTCATCCAGCCCAACCCCCCTGCGCGAGCAAGAGACCCTGACAGAATCAGAGAGTGACAAGAGTTGGAAGGGACCTCGGAGGCCATCTAGTCCAACCCCCTGCTGGAGTAGGTGACCCTGACAGCATCCCAGAATTGGAAGGGACGTCGGAGGTCGTCTGGTCCAGGCCCTTGCTCAAACAGCAGACCCAATGCCATTTCAGACAGGAGAGAGAGAGAGAGAGAGAGATGGAGATAGATAGATAGATAGATAGATAGATAGATAGATAGATAGATAGATAGATAGATAGATAGATAGATAGAAAGGGGGGAGGAGGAGGAGGAGGAGGAGGAGAAGGGTCTCCTGCTTGAGCAGCGGGCTGGACTAGAAGACCTCCGAGGTCCCTTTCTATTCTATTCTATTCTATTCTATTCTATTCTGTTCTGTTCTATTCTCCCTCCATTTTTCTGCCTGAGCAGAAAATATATTCCATTCCATTCCATATTCTATTCTATTCTATTCTATTCTATTCTATTCTATTCTAGTCTAGTCTAGTCTAGTCTAGTCTAGTCTAGTCTAGTCTAGTCTATTCTATATTCCATTTCATTCCATATTCTATTCTATTCTATTCTATTCTATTCTATTCTATTCTATTCTATTCTATCCATTCCTTCCATATTTATTCATTCTATTCTATCTATTCTATTCATATTCTATCTATTCTTCATTCTATCTGTTCTGTTCTATTTTATATTCTATATTCTATTCTATATCATTCCATATTCTATTCTATTCTATTCTATTCTATTCTATTCTATTCTATATTCCATTCCATTCCATTCCATATTCTATTCTATTCTATTCTATTCTATTCTATTCTATTCTATTCTATTCTATTCTATTCTATTCTATTCTATTCTATTCTATTCTATTCTATTCTCTTCCCCCTCCTTTTTTCTGCCTGAGCAGGGGGTTGGACTAGGTGACCTCCGAGGTCCCTTCCGACTCGGTCATTCTATTCTATTCTCTCGGCCAGGGCCAGAGACACCCCCTCCCCACCACCCGCCCCTTTTTTCCCCGAGGGAGCCAAAGGAGGGGGGTCGTCCGAGGAGGAGAAGAAAGTCGGGGCTGGGGGGGGAGGTCTCCTGCTGTTGGGGGCGGGGGTGGGGACCCCCTTGTGACGAGCGGGGGGGGGAGGCACAGCTGTCGCGCTGTAACCCCTGAGGCGGCGGGGTGGGGGTGGGGGGGAAAGGCGAGGGAGGGAGGGAGGGGCCCCGTGTTTCTCGGCACTTTCCCTCCCCTTCCCTTTCTGGGAAGGGGGGGAGGGAGGGAGGAAGGGAGGGGCGGTCCCGGGCCCAGCCCCCTCCCTCCCCTGCCCCCGCCCGCCCCGGTGGAGGGGGGGGAAAGGGAAGCGGGACGGCTCCTGGGAGGCGCGGGGAGATCCAGAGCCAGACGGGGATCGCGCGCAGCTTTCCCAGCGGCAGCAGCAACAGCGCAGGTGGGGAGGGGGCCAGAAGAATCTCCCGGGGGTCCTTCCGCGGCGGGGCAAGTGGGGAGGGGGGGCAGACTCCGGGGGGTCCCCCTGCAGGGCAAGTGGGAGGGGGCGGAGGCCCCGGGGGAGGGGTCTTTCTCCAGCGGGGCAAGTGGGGAGGGGGGGGCAGACTCCGGGGGCCCTTCTCCAGCAGGGCAAGTGGGGAGGGGGCGAGGCTCAGGAGGGGGTCCTTCCCCTGCAGGGCAAGTGGGGAGGGGGCGAGGGTCAAGTGGGATTCTTCCCCTGCAGGACAAGTGGGGAGGGGGCGGAGGCCCCGGGGGGAGGGGTCTTTCTCTGGCAGGGCAAGTGGGGAGAGGGCGAGGCTCAGGCGGGGTCCTTCCCCTGCAGGCAAGTGGGGAGGGGGCGAGGCTCAGGTGGGGTCCTTCCCCTGCAGGGCAAGTGGGGAGGGGGCGGAGGCCCCGGGGGGAGGGGTCTTTCTCTGGCAGAGCAAGTGGGGAGGGGGCGAGGCTCAGGAGGGGTCCTTCCCCTGCAGGGCAAGTGGGGAGGGGGCGAGACTCAGGTGGGGTTTTTCCCCTGCAGGGCCAGTGGGGAGGGGGCGAGGGTCAAGTGGGATTCTTCCCCTGCAGGGCAAGTGGGGAGGGGGCGGAGGCGTCGGAGGGGTCCTTCCCCTGCAGGGCAAGTGGGGAGGGGGCGAGGCTCAGGCGGGGTCCTTCCCCTGCAGGCAAGTGGGGAGGGGGCGAGGCTCAGGAGGGGGTCCTTCTCCAGCAGGGCAAGTGGGGAGGGAGCGGAGGCCCCGTGGAGAGGGGTCTTTCTCCGGCAGGGCAAGTGGGGAGGGGGCGAGGGTCAAGTGGGATTCTTCCCCTGCAGGACAAGTGGGGAGGGGGCGAGGCTCAGGCGGGGTCCTTCCCCTGCAGG